>NW_015120889.1:0-1311 GCF_001443285.1 Poecilia latipinna
TGATCATCCTGGATCTCTGAGCAAAACCCAAAGAAGGAGCCGTGTGGTACCGGTACCGGTCCAGCTGCAGCCATCCTTTAGTGGAGCCGGCGGCTTTGAATGAGCCTTATGGACAGAAAGCATCTTTATTCTGTAAATGTACAACTTATACACGATTCTGCTCTTTAGAATAAAGGTCCACATTCCGCTCTCTGACTCTCTTTAAATCTGAATGCTCTGCTGTTCAGACGGCATTTGCTCTTTACTTTTAAATTTGGATTATTTTTCTTTAAAATGTATTTTTATTTTGTGAGGTGGCATTATGTGCCCTCAAAGCACATTTTAAATAAAATATATAATTATTATTATTATAAATACTTATGCTTCTTCAAACAAGGCTGTTGCCATGGTTACTGCTTCACATGGTGGCAGACTTCCAGGTGTTTATACTAATTTACATTAAGATGTATCTGTGGGAGGCGACATTGCAGACCAGCAGCTGCTCTATTTATTTATAAAGGAAAGGTGCGCGGCCACAAGCGGCTTTATGCATCGGATTTTTTTTGTGCGCCGCACTTTTCTAAAATTTTCTGTACTCCAAGTTTTAGTGTGAAAACTGCTCAGTCTTTTCTGCATGAGGCCCCTGGTGGTGTTGTACCAACCGTCTAGACCCCTCAGGTTCTGGTTCTGGTTCTGCATCCAGAATCAGAACCAAACGAGGACAAGCAGCATTCAGCATCTATGCACCACAAATCTGGAACAAACTTCCAGAAAACTGTAAAACAGCTGAAACACTGAGAGCCTTTAAATCTCGACTTAAACCCACCTGTTCAGAGATGCTTATGGAAAATAATCAGTTACTAATTTAATGACGACACTTGACTTAATGTGATGTTTTGATTGCTGATTCTATGTTGCATGACTGTGTTTTTATGTTTGTTATGATGTAAAGAACTTTGAAATGCCTTGATGCTGAAATGTGCTACACAAACAAAATTTGATTTGATATAAACTGATCAGTTACAGCAGTTAGAAACAGCTCACCTCTCTGATGGTGGAGATCCAGGAGATTTAAAGTCAATGATGGCACTCATTGACCCATCGCTCTTCAAGGACACACAGCTGGGTTCTGGTTCTGGTTCTGGTCTGAGTCTCTGATGGATCCTGACAGAAACATGATGATTAAAAGTGAATCTGTTCAGTCTGGATGAAGCAGCAAAGAGGAGCAGCAGCAGCTTCATCACCACGTCTGTTTTGGCCTGATATAGTGAACGCTGTGTGAAAAGGGCTGTGGACAGTTAGAGATGGTGACCTCACCTCTGACCTTTGCTC
>NW_015120890.1:0-1309 GCF_001443285.1 Poecilia latipinna
TGAACCTGAAGCAATTGTGTGGATTTATAATTCTTTCCAACCTATGTATGATGGATTGCAAAAAATGAATAAAAAGATCAAGTTCATCAAAGGTTTGCCTGACTCTTTTGAGGATGAAGACTTGTTTCCAGTGAATAAAAGCATTTTAATCATTTTGGACGACGTCATCTTTCAAGCCTCGGATCATCCTGAAGTGGTAAAATTATTCACAGAATTCAGACATCACAGAAATTGGAGCGTAATAATGTTGACGCAGAATGTATTTCATCAGGGGAAGTACAGTCGTACTATAAGTCTGAACAGTAATTATATGGTGTTGTTTAAGAACCCGAGAGACAGATTACAAATAAATATATTAGCTCGCCAAATCTTCCCGACAGCAAAGGCTCTTTTCTTAGACAGTTTTGAAGACGCTACCAGAGAACCTCACGGTTATTTAATTCTTGACCTTACGCCAACCTGTCCAGAACATTTTCGAATGAGGTCGGGTATACTGCCTAAAGAGTGGCCTGTTGTTTATATACCTAAAACAAAGTAAAAAAGCCATGTCAGCGAGAATAAAACGAAACGCTCCCCTGCTTCGAGCTCTGTATCATTCCACGCCTCAGAAGCGGAAGGATATTCTGGACCACTGCTCACCCGACTTTCTAAAAACACTGTGTGAATTATGCCTCAATATATTGAAAGGAAATTTAAAACTTTCGCCTTCTCAACACCGGAAACTGGAAAAACAGAAGAAGCTCATCAGATTGCTGGCTGACAAACGAACAGGTTTGAAGCGTAAACAGGCTGCTCTTAAGAGCCAACGTGGAGGGTTCATACTCCCTATTTTAGCTGCTCTCGCTCCATTGATCGGAAACCTGGTGGGTGGAATTATCACAAAATAAAAAATGTCTCAAAAGATGTATTTGATTTCGCCGCACCAGTTCAAACGTTTGAATCAGCCGGAGGCTTCTATCAGAGAAACTGCTGAAGAGGATTTGGATTCAAAAATGAGAGCTATATTGGATGAACCGGGACTAACTTCATACGAGAAAATTAAAAAATATGATGCTTTGCTGCAAAGATATCTGTCTTTAATCAAGCAAGGTCAATTAGAAGAGCCTCAGTTATCTGCAACTGTACAGCTTGCTAAGAATGATCCTGCGCTCGCGTCTGAACTTGGAAACGACGAAGATGATTCTGATCATAATCCAAATGAATTGGATGAAACTGCATATGAAGTTGTGAATGCGTTTCCTGAAAGAGATCGGAAAAATGCTGAATACATTTTGAAAAAACTGTCAAAGAGTAATAATGGATGGACGCG
>NW_015120891.1:0-1309 GCF_001443285.1 Poecilia latipinna
GGCAGCCAAAGATTAAACCTGAGCCTTGTGTAGCAGGAAGAAGCCTGCCCCAATATTCAAAACACCTGGCACCTAATCACCTCATGATGTGTGGAGAGTATAAAGAGAGTTGCCTTATGCTGGCATTTGGTCACATGCTGTTGGGAAGGTCGCTTGGAAAGCATTCAGGTCTTAAGCTCTAACATCAGTAAGTAATGTTTCTCCTTCTGCATAAGATCTACAAATTCAGTGTTTGATTTGAATTGTTTAAATCTAGAAACCACTGGAAGTCTCCTGCTTGGTACTGGGGTGTGGCTGTAATTCACCCTCCCCAGTGCAGTTTTCACATAAAACGGGTATGTATTGTTTTATTGCACCCATACAGCTCCATAACACCAAAAATAACAATTATTCATATATAGAACATATTGGAAAGCTGATCCTCCTGCTATGGGCTGGAAAGGATCCTCTGGTTTGAGGTGAAGTCATCCAGCTCTGGTAAGTGACAATGGTTTCCTCTGGCTTCCATCTTCTGTAAATCACCTACTAACCTTTTGATTCAATTCCAGCTCTGACACTGCTGCAGCTCACTGGAGACCCTGCTGTTTTGTTTCACTGTTCTTTCGTTTAGTTTATCTTGTTTCATTGGTTGATTTTTGTTTCATTTTTGTAACTGTTTTGTTTAATTTGTTTTGTTTAGTTGCTTAGTTTTGGGTTTTCTTTAGTTTAAATTTACTTTGGAACATTCTATTGTTTTGTGTGGCCTCTAGCCTTGCTGCAGGTAGCAGCCATGAATTATTTTAGACTATTCTATTAAAGCATTGATGATTTTAATTGGTTATGTTGGAGGTAACCTCATTTTAGTCTGGCCAAGTTTAAATTGTAGTATTATTTTGTATTTGCTTGTTTAACCCCACCCTTTTGTCTCCAGGCTGAGTGCTGAAGGTAGTGGGAGGGGCCTCCTGGGAGACTGGAGCTGTCTGCCGTGCGAGTGGCCGGTGTTGGGATTTCTTCACGATTGAATGCCTGTTCACAAGTGTTTGGGGTGATTTATTTTGGATTTATAATTTATTTTAGGACCAGTTCCCATGTGGACCGCCCTCCCCCTGCTGGTAGGCCTCAGTACTGTACACTCCCTTCCTATTGTGTTCCTTATGTTGTCTCTTTTACATGAAACGATAAAATGTAATTCATTTTTTTGGAAAAGTCTGGTTCTCCTTGGTCACGAACCTCGAGCCTACTGGCAGTCTAATTCCTTGGGTGCAATTCCCAAGGTGGTGTTGTTGACAGCTTCTGGTTACCCTGCTGTGAGGAGCAGAGTAGCAGATCC
>NW_015120892.1:0-1308 GCF_001443285.1 Poecilia latipinna
GTTCCTTTTTCCACATAATGTAACTGGTAGGGTTTATGATATATTAAAAAAAAAATAATGTGATTGGTATCGGTGATTGGCCCTCGTGGGTGATCGGTATCGGCAGGAAAAAACCTGATCGGCACATCTCTAATCTAGACCCCCTGAGAGCTTCAGATTCTGGTTCTGCTCTGCATCCCCAGAACCAGAACCAAACGAGGAGAAGCAGCATTCAGCTTCTATGCACCATAGATCAACAAACTTCCAGAAAACTGTAAAACAGCTGAAACACTGGGTGCCTTTAAATCTCAACTTAAAACCGACCTGTTTAGAGTTGCTTATGTCTAAATTTGGATTAGAGTGCAGGTTTTGATGTCTACAATGTTTTTGATTTTAATGTTTTTATCTTTACTTTCTATCTATTCATTTATTTTAAATGGCGTTTCAACTAAAACTGAGGTGTGAGAATCCTTGTCAAATGGCGTTTTGACTAAAAATTTTTAAATTCAGTCCTGTCAGGCGACGGAGCCTGGATAATACCCATGCTAAACGGACGGCGGAGTCCGACAACGACAGGAGCTTAAATTCCGTAACAAAAGTATGTTTTAATCTTTTTTTTTTTTTTTCAAAATCCCCTTCTCCTTTTTTACTGTTTATTCAATGTCCCATGCAGTTCCTATTTTTCTTTAATCATGTAAAGCACCTTGAAATGCTTTGCTGCTAAAATGTGCTATACAAATAAAATTTAATTGATTTTGATAAGGAAGGGCAGTGACTGACTTGCAAATCACGGACTGGCAACCTGTCCAGCTTGAAATTTTTTTGTTTGTGCCGTTATCATTTTAAACTTATAAAGAAATGCTTCTAGAGGTCAAAGATCAACCAGCCCCTCACCTTCTTCAAATCAGAGGTCAACAACTCCCATGGCCCTGCTCACATTTAAATGATAGTGGCACAAACGAAAATTTTTGCTTCACAAACCAGCACAAACGTAGCACAAATGTTTGACACCAATTTTGTGTGATTTGAAGAAGGTGGTGGGGCCAACTTCACTCTGGTGAATCCTCGCCCGAATCGTTCACTGGAGGTTACGGTTCGGGCTTCCGAAGCCTGACGGAGCTCAACAAGCCTCATAGTGAACCAGATCTCTGACACAGCTCTGGTGTCAGAGATCTGGTTCAGCTGACCATTCAGGTTCAAAGTTGCTGCTTTTAGAAAAATATGACCGTCTCCCTTAAGGTCTCCGTGTTTTCTCGTTTTATTTCCTTTGCATGTTTCTTGTGAAGAGCTCAGGACGGTGTTTATAGCAGTATGTAGGCGGATCAGTTG
>NW_015120893.1:0-1308 GCF_001443285.1 Poecilia latipinna
TGAAGTAGACTTGCTACTTGTCAGATGACTGAAAACGTTGAAAGTATCGTTTCTGCTTCAGCACGGAGTAGCGGTTTAAGCAGAGAGGTAATGAAATACAACAGACACTGACAGGCCTCTGCGTCTGCCTTTGTCTGAAGAACTACTGAGGGGAGGAGACAGCCAGGTGAGGAAAAACTGTTCTTATCTATCGATTCAGTATTTTTATCATACAGACATTAGGCTGTTGTTGTTGTGCTATTAGCTAGCTGCTAGCTAACGACTTTGCTAGAAGCTAGATAACTGAAAAGCTTCTTCCCTGTGTACGAGGCACATCCCCCGTCCAAAACCGATCATCTCCATAATGAATATATGTCCGATCTTCTAATTTCCTTTGCTGCATAATGTACATTGCATTTATTCTGTTGTTAGGTAAATGTATCTTGAAGGAGAATAGCACTTACATAAAAGACCAACAAAGATATTCATTTAGATTTAAAAATAACTCACCCTGAATTACCATGATAGATAAAATGTATGTCATTAAAGAAGGGGAGAAAACTCAACCCAGACTTTAAGTTTAGGGTCTGGTTCGCAGAGTATGTAGTTAATTTTTTTTCCCCAATTATTCAATGGGAAAAAATAAACTAACTTCAGTTAAGTCAAATAAAATTGTAATCAAAACTTTTGGAATTGTAATGATTTCTTTTGTAAAAACAAATTCTTTTGTTTAAAAAACTTTTTTTAATTAAATAACTAATTTTTGTCTTGTGAACTTAAGAAGTTATTTGCCAAACAAACTTTTATTTGCACACATCAGAAATCTTTTGTTGTGATTTTGGCTCCTGCCCATGACGTCATATGAGAATCACAAGCAAAACTTTGAGTCAAACAAAAACTTAGAATATCAAGAAAAGATTTCTGACATGCACAAATAAGTTTGTTTTGCAAAAAAAAATTAACTTCATGAGACAAATGTGTGATTTAAATGTTTAAAAAAGTTTTAAGCAAAATTCAGCAGGCTTTTCCCATAGTGACATGCATTAACAATTCAATTTTTGCTTTTGTTTTTTCTGCAGTTCCACATTAAAGTTTGATGCAGCTCTGCTTTCCTGAATGGACCATCTTCATCTCCACTGCAAGTGTAGCAAACAGGCAGCTCTTTCTTATAGATTACAGTCACTAAAAGGTTGCATTGTGCCCTTGTTTATATTTTTTTTAATATTGTAATTCTGTAAAGACAAAATATGTAAATCAGAACTAAACCTCCAGCTCTGATTTACATATCTTGCTAAATTGCGGGTTTGAATATTGCAATGCTTTCCTATA
>NW_015120894.1:0-1308 GCF_001443285.1 Poecilia latipinna
CTAAAATTAAAAAACTTCCCGCTTTTTTATTTTTTTTAAAGGGGTTGCACCCCCAAAAAAACCCTTTTTTTTTTTTTTTTTTTTTTTTTTTAATCCATCTCGAATTGAACAGAATACCCCACTGCTTGCCCCAGCCTCTGGGGGTCTGCCGAAGCGAGCTGGTTTGCAATAAATGCAAACATCTACCCCGGGTACCATGGAGATGACGGCGAGGTGAAGACCTGAGAGAAATCAGCTGCTAATGATCAGATTTTACTGAAAATCATGCGGACAGGAGTCGACGCCAGACATACTCTTCATGGAAATGTCACGGCTGGAAATGTTCTCGTGAATTTAACCCCGGCCGTGTGAGGTTAGTCCGAGGAAATCCACGAAGGGAAGGAGAATTCCTTTTGGTTGTTATTGACGGAGAATATTTTTCCTCCTCCTCCTCCTCCTCCTCTTTCCCGGAGACAGTCTCTGTTAGCTTGCTGCCAAAAAAAAAAAAAAAAAAAAACCCCCCACAGTTGGCCACGGTTTTGGACAGGAGCTCAATTGCAATGTCAATCTAAATGCTATTAATGCTTACCTCCGGTGTTAATGTGTTTTTACAGAGGAGAAAAAAAAAAAAAAACAGTAAGCAATGTTTCATTTTCCAATACCAGCTGACAGCCTGCAATTACAGAAGGATAATTAGAAAATAAGGCGCGCTAAGCTGTCTTTTCCAAATGACTGTTGGGTTAATGACAGAGAAGGCCTGTTCCTCACTGGCAGCTCAACAACCTGCACACTGGTTTCACTGGTTTCATTGTTCTGGTGTTAAGTCTGCAAACAGCCATCATCAGGATGGATTCATTTTTTTTGATGTATTCAAATTTTGTGTTTGGAGGGAACAGCTTCCAGGAATGCAACCACTCCTCTTATCAGGCGATTTAAATGACTTCATGGAAACTGTCTTGCTTTTTGACCCTGATTTTAAGCAGCACATTCAAAATTAGGTTGAGGTGAGATTCCAGTAGTTTCATACTATAGAGTCGGTTTGGATCATTGATCTGTTGGAACAGTCAGTCGTATCCAGGTTTCAACGTTGGTTGCAAAGTTTAAATGTTTGAAAGGTAGTTATTTTTCTTTATTATTCCACACATTCAGCCAGTCAGAAGTGGATTAGAATGATTTTTTTAAGTAGAATCTCGCCTGCTCTGCGAAATACAAAAATAAAACTTGGCATCGCACGGTCTGACCCGGTGACCTTTTATTAGACTTTAAACTCTCTACTGGACTTCATTGTTAATTGGACGTGTTGTCATGACGGCAGAACCTGGCAAAAAA
>NW_015120895.1:0-1308 GCF_001443285.1 Poecilia latipinna
ATAACATAAGGATAGACCCCGCATTGGCTGCTCCGGCGCAGGAAATACGGCGGCCATCTTGGAGCGGTATACCCTCGTACTTTGCTGAACCAAAACAGCAGAAGATGCCTCAGTTCTGCTCGGCTTATTCGTGTTTAAATCTAAGAACTGTTGATGTCAGGGAACCAGGGGATAACTTTTCACAAGTAAGAATGACATACTATTCTTAGTATGTTGTGAATGTAATATTACTTTACTGTATTTATGCCCACCAGCGAAATGACAGCAAATGTTAGCTATCGGTCTTCAGCCGGAGATTTGATGACAGGAATATGTTTCAAACAGGCCTACTCACAATTTCAGTAGCTTTGGTTAATTATTAACAAATTTTAATAAAATTTGGAGTTTTATGTTCTTTGAAATATGAAGATCAAAAATAGTGAGTGCAACGTTTTTCTGAATGCTCAGCTTAAGAAGGCAACAAGGCTCCTTAGTTTCAACCGTTGCCCTTTTAGTTTTGCTTTGTTATAACAGTTATGTGCAGATCAGCCAGTACAAAATAACTTCAGTGAACTCACTAAATAACAGTATATGAATAAAATAACATGGACCTCATTTGGACAATGTTTTTGTGTACACACTCCCAGATATCACGTTTTTGTTTTAAAGGTTTCCAAAAGATAAAGAGATGAGGATGAGGTGGGACACAGCTTTGAGGAGGGATGGATTCACTGCAAGTGATTCATCTGTACTATGCAGTGAGCATTTCAAAACGGAGGATTTTGACAAAACTGGTCAGATTGTCAGACTGAGAGCTGATGTGATACCATCAATTTTCCTATGTAGGGTTAGGGGGCTAACTAACCCTTACCCTATTTAGATGGTGTAAAAATGTAATGAACATGTAAATATTCTTGTCACAACAGATAACATATGTATGTATATATGTATATATATATATATATATATATATATATATATATATATATATATATATATATAGAGAGAGAGAGAGAGAGAGAGAGAGAGAGAGAGAGCGAGATATATATATATATACACACACACACACATATAAAATATATATATATATATATATGAGATTATCTGAATATATACATAATATGTGTGTGAATAAATTGTATCTTGTAAAACATGTCATACTTTAAAATATGGTATTCCACCAAAATTATTTAAATATGTTAAACTATACGTTCCTATACATGCAGTTTTAATAGCTGTATGCCTAAAATTCAAATACGTGACAATGTGATTACTATTCAGCGTGTTATGATCTATTAAATGCGCTGACACTTTATTGTGCCTGCCAAA
>NW_015120896.1:0-1307 GCF_001443285.1 Poecilia latipinna
TTTTCTCAAACAAAATTGAGTTTACCTTGTGGGAGTTGTTGGACAAACTTATTGATAAATTTGATTGTTGTACAAAGGAACAGCTTTTGTCAGTTGCTGCTTAGTTTTAAATCTCAGCATCTAAACAGTTAAAAAAGGGAAAGGTAAAATTTTAGATTTATTCTTAATTTCACAACAAATTAAAACCAGAGGGATCAGCTCTGATGCTGATCCTCAAACTAATCCTGATGGTGTTCTTCAGCCTTGATTCTCAGGCTTCGACTTTCTGCTATAACAGGCACTGGATTAATTTAATCCATAGAGGACAATCAATATTTGTCTTGTCAGCCTCCTGGTTGCCTGTAGTCCAGACCTTCATGTCTAGAGGACCATCTATAGACTGAACCGGTTCACAACAAAAGGCAACATAAAGACATATCAAATAAAGCAGTTCCTTAAGTCAGTCCAATAAGAACATTGTTTACTGGCAAGAGACATAAATCCTGATGAATAGTTTAATACCAGATTTTCCTCCCTGTCTCCTCAGACTGAGTGGCTGTAACCTCTCAGAGAGAAGCTGTAAAGCTCTGTCCTCAGTTCTCAGCTCCCAGTCCTCCAGTCTCAGAGAACTGGACCTGAGTAACAACAACCTGCAGGATTCAGGAGTGAAGCTTCTCTCTGCTGGACTGAAGAGTCCAAACTGCAACCTGGAGACTCTCAGGTAAAATGTGACCAATCCTGGTGAAACCAGATTTCTGTCCATTAAACTCCATCAGAGATGATGTAAATGTGATCTCATTAGCAGACTTAGTTGCAGATTTCTTCAATCTTTTGAAAAACAACATAATTGACTGGAATGAAAGATACATTTTTATGAATTGTTTAATACCAGATTTTCCTCCCTGTCTCCTCAGACTGAGTGGCTGTAACCTCTCAGAGAGAAGCTGTGAAGCTCTGTCCTCAGTTCTCAGCTCCCAGTCCTCCAGTCTCAGAGAACTGGACCTGAGTAACAACAACCTGCAGGATTCAGGAGTGAAGCTTATCTCTGCTGGACTGAAGAGTCCAAACTGCAACCTGGAGACTCTCAGGTAAAATGTGACCAATCCTGGTGAAACCAGATTTCTGTCATTTACCTGCTATCAGAGAGAACCTATGCTGCCAAAAGTATTTGACCACTATCCAAAGGATAGTAATGACGTGTTCCAATAACTTCCATGGCCACAGGTTTATGAAAGTATCACCTAGGCATGCAGACTGTATTTGCAAACGTTTGTGGAAAAAATGGGTTGCTCTCAGGAACTCTGTGAATTCTTGAGTGGAACTGTGAT
>NW_015120897.1:0-1307 GCF_001443285.1 Poecilia latipinna
TGTACTTAAGTACAGTAACGAAGTACTTATACTTTGTTACTTCCCACCACTGGCCATAGTTTAGAACAGCACATCCCTGTAGACTACACTGTTATATTGGCAACACGACTAATCAATTCTTATCTGAACACAGTGAGACACTTGTTTGTTCATTGTTACAGCTATTCAATTTTGAGAGATTAACTAACAACTTTGAGAAAGACACAGCCTTTTGAGGGCTGTGTCTTTCTGTTCTGCTGTTTTTAGAAATATACTTACTGTTTTGCAAAGGTCAAAAATTATCTGAGAAATGCACCAAAGCAACTGAGAAAATTGTAAGAGATGAAAAGAGAAACCCTTTTCATGTTTCAGGTTAACAGTGGTTTCCAGACATCTTGTTTTACTTAAACCACTTCATTAAAATCTTGTATTTGTATTATATTATTGAGAAGGTAAAAGCAAAATATGTCAAGAAATATATTTTACTATGTAAATTTTACCATAATTTTATAGAAGCAAAAAAGCAATAGTAAACGATAACAGACTCTCAATTCTAGGGGTTGCACCAATAAGTCGACTAGTTGATTCTTTTCTCTGCAATGACTTTTTTCTGGGCCAGTCGACTAGTCGCAAACACATGAGTAAACAGATGTTTCAGAGGAAATGAAAGAAGGTGAACTATGTGAGTTCGTGAGAAAGCTCAAATTGTATAAAAATGTAAATAATTTAACAAAGACAATCTGTAAATTACAGCATAGGCTACCGCAACAGGGGCGTTGCGCGGAGCGGTGGTTTGCGCGGCGCATACAGTCTTTAGCCCGCGGTAGTCAGGAGTCCCACTCCCGTCCTCCATTCGCTGGGCCCATGCTTCTCTCCGCCCTCTTTGCCCCCTTACAGTCAGATTGCTGTCAAATAAACTAGTGCCGAAAAAAATCCTTAAAAGACTACCCGAGTAATGTGCACAACGCGGCATGATGCCAGGCTTTTTTATCCATCCAACTGATCAGCGTCACCCTGCGTATTGAAGCTTTTAACCTAGCAGCTTTACGCTCTTATAAAGATATGGTTTGACTACATCTGGAAACTAAGTCCAAGCTTCATCCTGAGGATCTGATAGAGGCGATCTCTGCCGCCGTCTACATATCGGTTCAGAGAGCCGAACCGACTCTGAGTCAGCAGAGCCTCCTGCTGCGCATCGGGCGGAGGAGCAGGAGGAGGCTTTGTTGAATTCAACTGTAACCAAACGGGATCCGTTCATAATAAGTTTGGTTTGTGATGTTCCAAAAGCACCATTGTGGTCAGTGTGATAATTTGACTCCTATATGAGT
>NW_015120898.1:0-1306 GCF_001443285.1 Poecilia latipinna
TGGAGTGAGCAGAAATAGAGACTTTGTTCACTGAGACACAACAACTTTTATTTTTCTGTTTGTCTCAACTCTCCATGGAGCTCTGCCATATCTGCTGGTAGCTGCTTCCTCCTGAAGGAGATCCTGTTGTTCTGATGGTTCTCCTCATCGTTCTCCATCATGTCAGCCATGTTGCTCTCCTTCTGCTCCCTGGGAAAAGTAATCAGATGTTATAGCTTATAGCACATAAATGTAGATAAATAACAGTTACTAATGTGGAAGTTACATACACATAAGGAATTATTTAAAACAGACATGTTACTTTATGGAAACACTTTTTTTTTTACCATCCAACCATACAGAATTATAAATAACTGGAATAGTGTAAATTAAAGACAAAATGTAATTACTTGTAAGTTTTAGACCTATGCATGCATACAGCCATGGATAAAATACCACTAGTTTTCTTCAGGTTTATTGCTCATTCTACAATTACTAATTCATAATTTGATTAGAGAACTGATATCTAGCCATTTTACAATAATAGGATGTCATATAATATGTTTTATTATCTCGCAACAGGGGAAACTCAGATGCAACAGCAAAATGAGAAACAATCGAAGCACGTAGATTCACGCAAAGATAAGAAACAAGCGAAGGTAAAATGCTGTACAATATTGAGTTATTTATAACTGTAATGTGCAACCGAGTGTCTTCAGAAAATGCGCATGTTGTGTTTGAGCAATAAAAATACAGCAGACTTTGTGTTTTAAATGTCTTCCATGACTGTATGTATGCAACCTTAAATGTAGTACAAACCAGACAGATATATCTACAAACTTCTCACCTGGCTGGAGAGCAGCAGCGGCGTCAGCTGCGTCTGCGTCGGTGTTCACCGTGGGGCTCCGTCGGCTCCGAAGCGGCTAACGAGGCTTTACATTCGCTCCACTACTGACAAAAACGACTCATTCCTCACGGCTCCATCGAGCTGCCGCTGAATATTGAAATCCGAAGCAAAGAAAAAAGCCGGCATCTTTTTTTAGTTAACGGCTTGTTTGTATCTTCCATCACTTCCGTGTTGCAGCGAGTTTCAAACGTTGCGCCTTCATTTTTCTTCTCTCTCCGCTGCTCCGTCTTGTCCACGCCCTCAGCCAATCAGTGAACAGCAGCGAAGCTTGCGTCACCTACCAAACCAGGGCCGGCCCGGCTGGCCCTGCTCTGAAGCAGGACCCTAAAAAGCAGGGCCAGCCCCGTTGAAAAGGGCTGGTGGAAACGCATTTAAAGCGAGCCGAGCCGGCCGAGTAGAGCCGGTGGAAAAGGGGCATAA
>NW_015120899.1:0-1306 GCF_001443285.1 Poecilia latipinna
ATCACAGTTCCACTCAAGAATTCACAGAGTTCCTGAGAGCAACCCATTTTTTCCACAAACGTTTGCAAATACAGTCTGCATGCCTAGGTGATACTTTCATAAACCTGTGGCCATGGAAGTTATTGGAACACGTCATTACTATCCTTTGGATAGTGGTCAAATACTTTTGGCAGCATAGGTTCTCTCTGATAGCAGGTAAATGACAGAAATCTGGTTTCACCAGGATTGGTCACATTTTACCTGAGAGTCTCCAGGTTGCAGTTTGGACTCTTCAGTCCAGCAGAGAGAAGCTTCACTCCTGAATCCTGCAGGTTGTTGTTACTCAGGTCCAGTTCTCTGAGACTGGAGGACTGGGAGCTGAGAACTGAGGACAGAGCTTCACAGCTTCTCTCTGAGAGGTTACAGACACTCAGTCTGAGGAGACAGGGAGGAAAATCTGGTATTAAACAATTCATAAAAATGTATCTTTCATTCCAGTCAATTATGTTGTTTTTCAAAAGATTGAAGAAATCTGCAACTAAGTCTGCTAATGAGATCACATTTCTTCATCTCTGATGGAGTTTAATGGACAGAAATCTGGTTTCACCAGGATTGGTCACATTTTACCTGAGAGTCTCCAGGTTGCAGTTTGGACTCTTCAGTCCAGCAGAGAGAAGCTTCACTCCTGAATCCTGCAGGTTGTTGTTACTCAGGTCCAGTTCTCTGAGACTGGAGGACTGGGAGCTGAGAACTGAGGACAGAGCTTCACAGCTTCTCTCTGAGAGGTTACAGCCACTCAGTCTGAGGAGACAGGGAGGAAAATCTGGTATTAAACTATTCATCAGGATTTATGTCTCTTGCCAGTAAACAATGTTCTTATTGGACTGACTTAAGGAACTGCTTTATTTGATATGTCTTTATGTTGCCTTTTGTTGTGAACCGGTTCAGTCTATAGATGGTCCTCTAGACATGAAGGTCTGGACTACAGGCAACCAGGAGGCTGACAAGACAAATATTGATTGTCCTCTATGGATTAAATTAATCCAGTGCCTGTTATAGCAGAAAGTCGAAGCCTGAGAATCAAGGCTGAAGAACACCATCAGGATTAGTTTGAGGATCAGCATCAGAGCTGATCCCTCTGGTTTTAATTTGTTGTGAAATTAAGAATAAATCTAAAATTTTACCTTTCCCTTTTTTAACTGTTTAGATGCTGAGATTTAAAACTAAGCAGCAACTGACAAAAGCTGTTCCTTTGTACAACAATCAAATTTATCAATAAGTTTGTCCAACAACTCCCACAAGGTAAACTCAATTTTGTTTGAGAAAA
>NW_015120900.1:0-1306 GCF_001443285.1 Poecilia latipinna
CAAGTGCTACACCAACTCAGTATTTATCACTAGCTAACTCCAATGCCCTCCAGAACCTGGTATTTACAGATAGCTACCGCTAGCACACAATATCAACATTGTATATAATAGCAAGTAGTGCCAAAGTGCTACGCCAACTCAGTATTTATCAGTAGCTAGCTGTAAAGTGCTACACCAACACGTGTACCACAAGCTAATTCTAGCACATTAGCTCGTGGTAATGTCCTAGAATTGTTTCTGCTACTTATATTTAGCAGAAACAAATGCTGACATGACGTTAGCTGGAGATAGGCACCAGCAACCCTCCCGACCCCACTGAGGGACAAGGGTGAAAGAAGATGGATGGATGGATGGAAATGCTGACATGCTGCACAAACATGGTATTTAGCAGTAGCTAACACTTGGCATTGGTTCATCTTAAACTAATGCTAAAGCCCTCCGATAACATAGTACTTAACAGGAGCTAATGCTAACGCGCTACACCAACCTGGTGTATTTCTTCAAACCTCAATAGCAGCTCATGGAGGAGTTTGATCTGTTCACATTTCATCTGTCTGATGCCATACAGTCATGACAGGTAACATTTTTCACAAATATGTAAAAAATATATTTAATAAAAGTTACACACTGCAGCTATAAATGCCTGAATTTGTTCAAACTACTAATTCTGCACTGAGAGTCCAGAGTTTATTCTGAGGGAACAGACAAAGTGTCATCTTTTAATTTTACAACAATGTTTCTTCTGATTGGAAGTGATGTTAGTGAATCTGATGGATTCAGCTAAAGATGAGGCTGACCTCAAAGATTTGAAGCTTATCGTTAAAGATTCAAAATATCAACAACATGCAAAAATCTGGACAGCTAATATAAGAAGGTTTTGACGGCTTTAAATGATACTCTGTAAAACACTCCAGTGTCTTCCATATTTCAGGAACGGTTGGGAGTTTTTTTCTGGTATTTTTAGTTTAAGTTCCTCTAAAACTTGATAAACTATTGAATTTTGACTCTGTAACCTCAGGACTTTATCAGTCTGTCATCAGATCGTACTGAATTTTAATCCTGCATGTTTTCTGTCTTCCTCAGACGTTTCACCAACATCTTTAACCACAATATTGTGAAACTTTGATCCAAAACATGAAAACTGAAGGCAAGAAAAGTGTCACTTGTTCTTGTTTTTAAAAACCAACAGCATATCCCATTATCAGACCTGTTCCTAACAGATTTTACCTAAATAATTTGAAGATGTTGCTTCTTTCAAAACAGAAAAAATTTCAATGAACTTCTAAACCATCATGTTCCTCCTGCA
>NW_015120901.1:0-1305 GCF_001443285.1 Poecilia latipinna
TTTATCTATTTTTCATGTCAAATTTGAAACGCTGGGTTTAAAGTCATAGGCACAGTTGGCAGGCCCCTTAAAATTTCTGCAGGAATTTTCTAGTTGGGGCCTGCCCATAGCAATGCATAAGGAGAGCAGTGACTGACCTGCGAAGCAGGTCAGTCACTGCCTCCATGCATTGCATGGCAGGCACCTATTGTTCTACACCCAATAGAACGTCTCTATATTATTATTATTATTATAACATCTTCTTCCATTACCGTTAATGCGGCTCGTACCGCTGCGAGAAACCCCACAAAAGTGGTATCAAAACGTGTGTCTCAATCCCGGCATTGGAGCTATTACTTTTAGTGGGATTCTGAGATAAAATGACGACATAAATTAAAAAAAACGAAAAAACTTTAATCTGAGGAACTCACAGCATCACTAAGATTTCTCTAAGAAACACACACACAGGACAGTGGAGGTCTGACTCCAAAACTCTTTTTTAACTCCCCCTCACAGGCACAAATATCGGCCTATTGATCTCAAAGTAGGTCATGACGTAGATACACATGCCTGCTCCTGTAAAATGTTTTCAAAATTTTCCTAGGGCTTATGGTTTTTTGTCAGGGTCCTGGAGACCAACGCTAGGTGTCTCACAAATATAGAAACCAGCATCCTGCCTGACAGAGAGAGCCAGCACAGGTGCAGATAATTAATTACCATAGCAACGGGTCCTAGACAGAGGCAGTGAGTAGTCTCGCAGCGCTGAATCAGATCTCACAATGTATTGTGGGAAGAATACATATTTCCTGTGACTTTTCATGTTTTGCTTACATAAAATTATTTGTATGAATTTTTGAGTGTAAATTAAAATCTTTACTATGAAAATTGAAATTGTTTTTTAGAAATGAACTATTACCAACTTTCTTCATGTTTTTTATTTTGGACCATGAGTGAGAACAACATGTGCGAAGCTTATAGTCATCGGACTCGGATTGAATTTCACTGATTTGGGATTTAGACATTGCATTTGATTGGTAATTCGTATTTTCCACATCACCATGATATACCGGACAATACCTTAAGTCACTGTTCTCTGGTGGTTGAGGGTGTATATCAGACCTGCATGGTTCTACGTCTCAGGTTAAATTTAAAACACTGTTTAAGGTTAAGGGCACACTTAAAACTTCTGCAGGAATTTTCTAGTTTTCTATGTAGCACTTTGGTCATTTTTAAATGTGCTGAAAATAAAGAAGGGCAAATGTTTTAAGGCAGAGGTTCCCAAACTGTGGGGCGCGCCCCCTAGGGGGCGCCGTGTCATTGCAGGGG
>NW_015120902.1:0-1305 GCF_001443285.1 Poecilia latipinna
CCATTTTAAATTCCTTTACTTCCTTTTCAATTTTCCATCCATAACGCCTCATCTTTTTCTTTTCCTTTTCCCAACATGACTTTAAAATTTCCCGAGTTGGATGATCACTTTTATTACCCATCAAATTTAACCAATAATTAATTCCTAGTTTAGTTCTTCTTAGATCTAATGGCATTTCTCCCGTTTCTATTTCTATTGCTGCTGTAGGTGTTGTTTTGAAGGCTCCAGTAAACAATCTTAATGCTTGATGTTGAATACTGTCTAATTTATCCAGATGAGTTTTAGCTGCTGAACTGTAAACTAAACAACCAAAATCAAAGTTGGATCTTATCATCCCTGTATAAATCTGTTTTAACGATTGTCTGTCTGCCCCCATTCACTACCAGCCAAACACCTTAATATATTCAACTTTCTCTTACATTTATCTACAATCTTTTGAATGTGAATATTCCATTTTAATTTTTCATCAAACCACAAACCTAAACATTTTATGCTCTTTACCTGCTCTATTTTTTGATTATATAATTTTAATTCTATTACCTTGTTTGTTTTTTCTGAGAAAATATAATTACTTTTGTTTTATCCCCTGAGAATTTGAATCCCCATTGCAGTGCCCACAACTCTATATCAATAATGACTTTTGTCATTTCTTTACTATAAACTCAACATTTTTCCATGTTGCTCCATCATCTGCAAACAGTGAACAACCCACATCCTTTCCAATATTTCTGAATATGTCATTTATCATAACAGAAAACAATAATGGGCTTATGATACTCCCCTGTGGCGTTTCATTTTCCACTACATATTTACCTGAAACTACTTCACCAATTCTTACCTGTAATTTCCTGTTTGTTAAAAAGTCTTTAATCCATTCATATATTTTTCCTTTAATCTCCAATTTGTGTAATTTAATTAATAAACCCTCTACCCACATCGTATCAGATGCTTTTTCAGTATCGATAAATTCTGCCGCTACAGTTTCTTTGTTTACTTGAGCTCTTCTAACTTCCTGCTCCAGACATAACGTTGAGTCATTAGTGCTCCTCCCTTTACCAAAACCACTGTGATCATTAGAAATATATCCCTTTTTATTTAAATAATACACTGATCTATTATTCATCATTTTTTCCATTATTTTACATAAGTTTGAAGTTAAAGCTATTGGCCTGTAACTTTCTGGTTTTGAATGATCTTTTCCTGGTTTAGCTATCAATAATAATAATAATAATAATAATAATCAATAATAGATTCCTTCCATAACTCTGGTCATTTTCCCTCCTCCCAGATTTTATTAAATAATTG
>NW_015120903.1:0-1305 GCF_001443285.1 Poecilia latipinna
AAGAGCCAATTTACAGCATGAGGCAAATGTTGCTGTGCAGGTTTTAAGCAGAGATGAAAAGAAATGTAGAACTAAGAATGGTAAAATAATTACATTCCAATCTAGTCCTTGATTAGGTGATTCTAACGCATGAGCATAATTTGATTCAAATCAAGTAATTGAAATTCATTTGACAAACACTTTATTAAGCAGCTAAGTGATCTAAGCCGTTCCTTTAGTAGTGTTGCTTATCGTCTGTGTTTAAGGTCATGCTGGGGAGGTGACCTTTGACTGCAGGCTGCCTTCAAACAGGACTTTTTTTGTTGTTGTTGTTTAATTAGACGATGGATTGAATCATATGCCATGACATATTCAGAGCTCAAATAGTTTTATAACATAACTCTGCTTTAAATGCCTCCACAACTCAATCCTGGGCGCGTCTTCCTGAGCCGTCTTCCTTGGTCGCTCTCCAACAAACCACTCAGGCCTTCACAGAGCAGCTGCTTTCATACTGAGATTACAAACAAATGAACTCTGAGGGGAACTGATTGTTTTTGATTTTATTTAGTTGGTGGGGGGGGGGGAAATGCATTCCACGCTTTTTTTCCTTTTCTTCTTTTTTAGATTTTATCTTAGGATTTATCTTGAACCCTTCCACTTCTCACTTTTTTTTTTTTTTTTTTTTACACCTTTTTTGTTGCATGCGATGTAATGCATTATAATACGCTGAAGTTTTGTGGTTGGAAAGTGATAAAATGTGAGAAACTTAGAGGGGTTCTGAATGCTTTTGCAAAGCTTGTTTACACTTAAGCTGCTGAGACTCTGGTCCTTGAAAACGTTTCGTCACTGAGTTACTGTAACAATTGGAATCGTAAGTAAACAACTTAATGCCATTCTTCGTCGGTGAGCTCATTAACATCTGTTACAGCTTATTTTTTATTATTTCTGTCAAACATCTAGAGACCAGGGGGATTTTCTGCCTCAAAATTATGGATTGTTAATGGATTCGCAAATAACTGATAATCCCAGGAGAATAGGGAGTTCAATAAAGTGCTTTTCACACGTCATTTCAGGAAATGTGCAAACAAACGTACTTATTATTTAGTCGTAGCTATTCTATTAATTGGTATTCACACTTTTCACAATTAAGGAGGAGTTAAACAGGAAAAAACACACTGGAAGGGACATTTGTGAGCATGTGGAGAAAATGTTGCACAAAGTCAAATGAGGAAATTTACTTTTTCCTTTGAAACAGACAAAAAATTGTGTATCTACAAAGTTTTATACATTAAAATGGTGGATCACAAAGCAGCACCCTGTAGAACA
>NW_015120904.1:0-1305 GCF_001443285.1 Poecilia latipinna
ACTGTTTTCAAGGATACCAGTCAGTGTTGTCACTGCCTTCGGCTGACCTCGGCACCTCATACTGGCATTTCCTCTGACACCTGTCATCAGTGCCACTGTTTTCAGGGATACCGGTCAGTGTTGTCACTGCCTTCGGCTGACTTCGGCTGACCTCGGCACCTCATACTGGCACTTCTTCTGACACCTGCCATTAGTGCCACTGTTTTCGGGGATACTGGTCAGTGTTGTCACTGCCTTCGGCTGACTTCGGCTGACCTCGGTACATCATACTGGCACTTCCGCAGACACCTGCCATTAGTGCCACTGTTTTCGGGGCTAGCGGTCAGTGTTACCACTGCCTTCGGCTGACTTTGGCTGACCTCGGCACCTCGTACTGGCACTTCCGCTGACACCTGCCATTAGTGCCACTGTTTTCGGGTCTAGCTGTCAGTGTTGCCACTGACTTCGGCTGACTTCGGCACCTCGTACTGGCACTTCCTCTGATACCTGCCATTAGTGCCACTGTTTTCGGGGCTAGCGGTCAGTGTTACCACTGCCTTCGGCTGACTTTGGCTGACCTCGGCACCTCGTACTGGCACTTCCGCTGACACCTGCCACAAGTGCCACTGTTTTCGGGACTAGCTGCCAGTGTTGTCACTGACTTCGGCTGACTTCGGCTGACCTCGGCACCTCGTACTGGCACTTCATCTGACACCTGCCATTAGTGCCACTGTTTTCGAGGCTAGCCGTAAGTGTTGCCACTGGCTTCGGAAAATGGACTACATATCCCATGATGCTTTATTACTAGTCGAAGAAGAACTTGAAGACAGACGAAGAAGAAAGAATTTAACAAGAGTTTCTTTTCGCAGAAAGACTTATGTTAGCTGAATTCCTACACTTTTTCGTATATCATGTATGATTCGTTCATCCTATTTATTCACTAAAGTTCATCTGAATAATCCAGACGACTCCTTCCGTCTTTGAATTAATCAAATACACAGCAGGTATCAGGGATGCCATTGGTTTCGGCACCTTTGTAACAGCTGAGTCTGGCTTCCACTTGAGCTGCCATTAGGTGTCCAGGATGTTTCAGAGCTGTCACAACTGGTGCCGATATTTTGGGGGATGGCAATGCCAGCTTTTGGAAAACGTGTTACTTATATTGCCTGTTTATAAATTTATATTTCAATGGTAATTGTATTGGTTAATTATCCTTGAATATTTTTGACTCAATTTAATTGAAGGAAGATGGCCAAAGTAATTGAATCTACCACTAAGTGTCACTATTACAGTGGAATCTGTTGAACCCCGTTGGGTTGCCAGATA
>NW_015120905.1:0-1304 GCF_001443285.1 Poecilia latipinna
ATAACATTAATATGTGCTGCGCAGTTCGGTGTGTTTTGGTTCCGTTAGCACTAAACAACCCGCCACCAAGTCATCAGTAGAGCAGCTGTTTAAATCAGCTAATCAACCACCGCTGTGTTCAGGCGAAAACTTATTAATAATCATAATATAGACATCAACCCTAACAACATAATGTAACAGACTGGATGTTCTGTTTGTGTTTTTGCTACTTTTTTGTCTGGGAAATGTTTGTTTTTTGGTGTTGATTCCCCTGATCGGTCATCTCTGCTCTATCTGCTCGTTGAGCTGTTGTTTGTCGGTTGCCATGGCAACGGGTCCGTGTGTAATGCCGACATACAGAGGGAGAAAAGGCGGAATAGAAGTTGTTGGAGCTATTTTTTCTTTATTTCTTTATCCATTTGAATTTTGTTTCTCTTAAATGTCTATTTTTTGTGTTATTTACAGAGTTTATTTGTAGGTTGATAATTGTTGATTTTATTTATTCCTGTTTTATTATTTTTCTTATTTATTTTCTAAATTTAGACAGGAAGTAATCTGGGCCATCCACTTTCTATAAGTGTAGGGGCCTGGTGAAGGACCAGCAGGCATTTGGGTTTGGGGCTGATGGTTTTTACCAGTGCAAGAGTGGTAGCATGAGAACAAATGAAAGTTTAAACTCTGTAACTATTTGGTGAAAGAGGAAAATAAATCACCAAGAACAATCAATAAGGTTGGACACTGAACCTTCTTTTGCTTGTGTCGAGAAACTTGACCCCAGTGCCTTAGTAGTGGCTTGGTGGAACTTTTATTGGATGTTTGGCTTGGCAAACAGTCAGAAGTGGTTCTGTCTAGTTTGGTTCTTCACCCGTTTATCAGCTTTATTGTACCTTTATTGGGGCGCACTGCAGCCGCTGCAATTCCTAAAAACAAGCGACAAAAACTGAGCTAATCCCCTGTGTTCTCAAAACGTGGTAATATTTATAACAGTCGTCAAACTACGGCTCCTACAGCATATTTTAAGTAAAACGATTGACCAATATAAATAGAAATTTGCTCTTTCTTGCATCTTGACAGAACTAACAGAAACTAAACTGTTTATAGATTTGCATCATGGAGAATTGATCAAACATCAGTTTTCTAATCTTTATTTTAAGTCGTATTTAATAGATATATCTAATAACAAATGATGGCGCTAATATTTTCGTGACAGACTTGTCTTTGTCCTGTATTGGGATAAAATGGTTTTCTGGACACAGTAAATCACATAGCGACCAATAGGTGCTGTCCAGTCCAGTAATACACATCAATTAGCAGGAGTATGAAAG
>NW_015120906.1:0-1304 GCF_001443285.1 Poecilia latipinna
AATGTTCAGGTTTTCACCTTCATCAAAAACATGATGGACTTTGAGTGGCATCTCATTCAGGTTAGTTGTTGTTTTCTTTTATTTGAAATCTTTCTGTTTCCATATTATTTAGGATCTAAATTGTATTGTCTTTTTCCATGTTGGACGGTGCCTTCATCTGCTTCTAATAAAGCAAGTGCCACTTGGACTCTTGAAAACCATTAATAGTTCACATTTTAAAACCCTGTTAATACTAGAATTCCACATTATTTCAGCCATGTTGAATTTTAGATTTTGGAAGTAATTTTTCTTTGATTTGTTTAGTGATACCCAAAGCATGGATATTTCTTTAAGAACTGTGTTTTTATGTTCTTAAGATTGTAGAAATTAATGAGTCAAACCCAGTTTATGTCGCTGTAAACTGACAGTCTTCAATTTTTATTCCAGTGTTAGTGAAACTATATATTGACTTTGAAGGCCTTTTACCAGTTCTCTGAGGAATGGTTTTGTGTTATTTGTTTTGAATATTTTAATATACTGGAAATATATGTGGTTTGAGGCATAGTGGTGCCTTTAAATAAAAATTCTGTTCTGACGGTTACTTATCGCATCCTCTTTTGTGTTATGTGAAGTTCTGATTATGCAGATTATGCATTTTAGAACCACACCAATTGTAGCACTTCTAAGAAGCCTACACTGGGTCAGGTATTAATGTCCTATCGTAAAACTAAGACTGTACTTTAAAAAGTAGCATTACAGTTTTCTTGGCAGTAGCTTACTCATAAAGTGAATGCAGTAGTAAAACTACATTTACTGTAAAAATACTGGAACACTACTATTTGAAGGTATATTTACTTTCACCACTGTATTTTACGGTGGCCAATAGGTACAAACACCCAGCAAAGACGAGAAAAACACATGCAACAAAAAAGAGATGCAAACAAAAAATGCTGAAAACAGAAGTGATCTCCCACTAGGGGGAGTCGAACAAAGAACAGCTGTGTCCGAAGTCAGGTTTTGTATCTTTGGGTCCTTGAAGACCAGGAGAGAGAAGCTGTAGCTTTCAGCTAGCTGCTTAGCCTCTACCGTGGCGTTATGTTGCTTAGCAACCGTGACAACGTGAATCACATAGCGGCGAAGGAAAAAAAAACGGACTGGAAGTATGTTTTTTTTTCCTCCTGATTTCTCTATTACTTTTCACCTTTTGTAATAAAGGCTGTTGCATATTTAAAAAATCTGTAAGTCTGATTCTAAAATGTTCAAACACGTATAGCACATTTACACAAGGAATGTAAGCAAAGTATCCCTTTTCAAATACTCTCCAA
>NW_015120907.1:0-1303 GCF_001443285.1 Poecilia latipinna
ACATAAGGAGAAAGTGACAGGATACAGAACTCGCAGCTGTGCCTTTCAAAGTAAATTAGAAACATGAACACATGACACAAAATAACTCAGACAAGTTAAGATGAGAACATATTCTAACAGAGCACGTTCAGAACACATTGCTGCGGCCACAAACTAAACTTAGTCTGGTTATTAGAGAACAGCCACGAACAGTGCAACAGTTCCCGAGCTCCACCAGGGCATCTTACGGCTCTTTCCAGTGGTAAGTTGCTCTCAATAACAGGTTAATGTGTGATTCGGTTCGGTTCTGGTCCAGTGGAGAGATTCTCCGTACTGCGGTCTGGAGCGCAGCAGCTGCGGTTATTTCTCCAATGAGTTGCAGCGACACTCAGCAACGGAGAACCTCAAGGTTCTGGTTCTGATGGATTAAATAAACCCAGATATTTCATTTTGTCTTATAAATAAATGTTCCAGTCTCGCTCATAATGAATTCAATGAATTAAATTCAAACGAAAAATAAAATTCACCTCACACCAAGCTAATATTATGTAGTTCTGGTGTTTTACACCGTCAGCGCTAACAGCAGCTCAGACTCTGACCAGCTTCTCTGCTTTCTCTTTATTCCTGTCAGCTCTTCAGAGAAACGAGCTGCTAGCAGCGATGCTAATTCACTCCGTTACAAAACTTAACGATCTTTCACTCCCCTAATTAAACTCATAATTATGATCCTCTGCACTGAGCGGCTCTCTGACAGCAGACGGTGTGTCCATGAACAAGTTTTACTAAATATTGTATTATAACCGAAAAGAGAGATGTAACTTCTATCATGAATAAAGACTAGCAAAATAAACTAGAAATTACAATGAAATACTGCTACTTCCGGTGGGCGCCGGAAGTAAGACCCATAATCGTTTCCCCAGTAAGCCATAGTAAGCAGGAATAAAGTGAATGGGGGGGAGGAGTTATGACAATTCTAAGGGCCCTTGACGACATGGGGCCCTCCACAAAAACATTAAAAAAAAAAAATTGGGGACCTGTCAATTACTGTTATTGTGTTTTTTAAAATTGTTTTTAGCAGTAAAAATTAAATGTTATCCCTCCCAGACCAAAACGCACACATCTATATTTACATTGAACTCCCCCCTGGATCTGCGTTAAATGGTTCGTTCCTGCTTGGCCGTGATGATTTCAGCAGCAGTCAGTACAAGACAAGAACGACTGTGGCGGTTACTATGCTTCCTAGAAAAACAATAAAGTCAAGTTTTCAAGACGGAGATAAGAGAGAGAAAAAGACAAGAGTGTGAATTTGTAACAGTTTTTCTCC
>NW_015120908.1:0-1303 GCF_001443285.1 Poecilia latipinna
AATCTCAAAGTGCTACATGGTTAATCTAAAAACATAAAATCAACAATCAAAAACAATTAAAAAAAGACTGTCAAATAAAAGTGGAGAAGGCTTGTCTAAAGAGGAAAGTTTTCAAGCCAGTTTTAAAATCGGACAATGATTGCGGGGCTCTCAAATAGTCCGGGAGAGAGTTCCAAAGACGAGGAGCAGCCACAGCAAATGCTCGATCACCCATAGTCCTTAGTCTTGATCGAGGAAGGTGGAGAAGATTGCTGGATTGGGATCGTAGGGGTCTAGAAGTTGAATGTGAAGTAAGGAGGTCCTTCAGGTAATCCGGTGAGGTTCCATGTAGACAGTGATGGGTGATAAGTGCAATTTTATACTGAATCCTATAAGTTACAGGAAGCCAGTGAAGCTCGTAAAGAGTTGGTGTGATGTGATCAAATTTACGAGCTCTCACTAGGATCCTGGCAGCACTGTTTTGAATGTATTGATGGTGTTTTCTGTGGACTCCAATAAACAGCGAGTTACAGTAGTCGAGCCTGGAGGAGACAAAGGCGTGGATGAGGGTCTCAGCATCAGAACGGGAGAGAAATGAACGAATTTTGGAAATATTGTGAAGATGAAAAAAACAGGTTTTAAACAGGTGCTTAATGTGATTTTCAAATGTGAGATGGGAGTCCATTCGGACGCCAAGGTTTGTAACAACGGAGGAAATGGGAATGTCTTGTCTTGTCCAGAGAATAAAATACTTGTCAGAGTCGAGGATTGAACCTGATGAGGCGTTCCGATCAGTATGGCCTCGGTTTTGGAACAGTTCAACTGAAGAAAGTTATGGGTCATCCAAGACTTAATCTCCTCCAGGCAGGATGTTAGCGCAATAAGCGGAGGTGAAGTGGAACGTGATCCCGTTCTAATGTAAAGTTGCAAATCGTCCGCATAACAGTGAAATGGAATGTTATGCTGATTAATGATTTTACCTAAAGGCAGCATGTAAAGAGAAAAAAGCATAGGCCAGAACTGACCCCTGTGGGACACCATGGGACACTCTAATGGCCTGGGACTTGGAGTTGCCAAGGCAGACACATTCCAGCCTGTTGGAAAGAAAAGATTGAAACCAATCCAGGACAGATTCACCGAGACCGACTTCCGCATGAAGACGATGTAGGAGAATGTTATGGTCCACAGTGTCAAATGCAGCAGTGAGATCAAGGAGGACAAGAATGGAGGTGCAGCCAGTATCAGCAGCCATGAGAACATCATTTGTAACTCTTAGCAGGGCGGTCTCAGTACTATGAGCAGGACGGAACCCAGATTGAAATTT
>NW_015120909.1:0-1303 GCF_001443285.1 Poecilia latipinna
ACCTGAGAGTTTCCAGGTTGCAGTTTGGACTCTTCAGTCCAGCAGAGAGAAGCTTCACTCCTGAATCCTGCAGGTTGTTGTTACTCAGGTCCAGTTCTCTGAGACTGGAGGACTGGGAGCTGAGAACTGAGGACAGAGCTTCACAGCTTCTCTCTGAGAGATTACAGCCACTCAGTCTGAGGAGACAGGGAGGAAAATCTGGTATTAAACTCCATCATGTTCATAACAGCTGCTATGTCACGTTTACGACAATGTCATGTCAGTCTGATGCACACAAATAAAGTGTTACTGGGAAATTTAACTCAGTATTTAAAGAGTTGTGAAAACACCAACCTGACACTAAAGGTCACTAAACACATGGAAACACTTTTAGAAATCACCACAATTAAAACTGCATTCATAAATATCACAACATTGAACCAAATATGTTTTAAACATGTTATTGGACCAGGATGCACCACCAATATGTTGAAAAGCAGGTAAAGGACAGAAATCTGGTTTCACCAGGATTGGTCACATTTTACCTGAGAGTCTCCAGGTTGCAGTTTGGTCTCTTCAGTCCAGCAGAGAGAAGCTTCGCTCCTGATTCCTGCAGGTTGTTGTTACTCAGGTCCAGTTCTCTGAGACTGGAGGACTGGGAGCTGAGAACTGAGGACAGAGCTTCACAGCTTCTCTCTGAGAGGTTACAGCCACTCAGTCTGAGAGACAGGAAGGACAATATTAAATTATTCTTTCAAAATGTATTTTTCACAGATTGAAGTAAATTTTCATAATTTTTTTACATCGTTATGATACAAGTATAGAGAACTGGTTTATTTTTTAGTTGGGCCTCCAGCCTTAAAAGACTGAGATACAGCAGTCAGTAAGGAGGCTGGCAAGAGAAACATTAATGTCATCATTTTCCATAATGAACAACATTAATCTAGTTCAGCTTCAACGGAAAAAATAATTTCTGCTCTTTGAACATGTAGCATTAAGAATAGTCACCTATGAGTGCCTGTCTCTATTTTACTCATCACCTGCTAGTGGCTAACATTAAAGAGACAATGAACCAGTAAACAAACTAATGAAGCATGACCCAATATTTACCTAATCACTATCAGATTTCTTTTAAAAATTACTTTCGTAACAATGTGTGTCCTTACAGAGCTTTGTTGGAGGCTTTAACCACTGGCAGCAGCCTCAGAAGAGCCTCCTCTGAAGCAGAGTATTTCTTCAGGTCAAACACATCCAGATCTTTTCCTGATGACACTAAGATGAAACCCAGAGCTGACCACTGAGCAGGAGACAGTTTATCTGTGGA
>NW_015120910.1:0-1302 GCF_001443285.1 Poecilia latipinna
GCACTTAGAAGAAAATAGATGCAAACATCAAGTTTAACTATGTAATGAAATCAACTTCAATCCAACATCTCTGACCCTAATCTCTACATTTCTTCAGACAACAACAGCTCAAGGAGGAGATCGAGCTTTTCCCATCCGTCTCATTTTAAACAGTGACTGTTTTAACAAATATATATAAAAAATAGATAAATAAATAAATTAAAAATAAATAAATAAATGAATAAAAGTTACACACTGCAGATTTAACTCAGCAGGTGTGTTTCTGGACTGGGGGAGGAAGCTGGATAAACTAGAGAGTTATCTGTAAAATTAGTTTCTGAGATTTTATTTGCTATTTCTTGTTGTATTTTGGTTATTTTTTTTCTGCTCTATGTCGTCTTTACTCTCTCTCTGTCTGTCTCTCTCTCTCCCTCTCTCTCTCTGACTGTGTTCGTCTTGTTCTCTCTTTATATTTCAGTTGTAGAATCCAGTTGTGTCCAGTTCCTGCTGCTCCAGTTCTCCCAGTAGATCTCCTCTGTCCTCTGGCTTCCTGCTTTGTTTATTGTCTCCTTCTCAGGCAAGTGCAGAGAGGGGGGGCCTAGGGGGGATTGAGGACCTGCCCCTTTGGCTCCTTTCCCCCAAGTGCCCTTTTTGGTTGAATTATATTTTTAATTTAATTTTTTTTTATGTATTATTTCCTAAGCCCTCTTCTGACACATAATAACATGTACTAAAATTATTTGTATTTGTTTTTTTTTTGTTTGTTTTTTTTTGCATTTTTCAAGAAAAACAACATAAGCCCTTGGTCACCTTGTTACATTTGACTTTTTGCCCGTGACACATGACGCATTAGAGCTTTGGAGCTGACGTCACAGCGTATGACGTTTACGTCGCCCGGCGCCATGTTTGCAGCCCACAGACCAAAACAAACTAGTCAGAACACCGGTGTTTTCATTGCGTTACCGACCGCAGTGAAGTTGTTTTCAAATTGGATACTGGATATTCGTCCTCCGCGGAGTAAGGGACGTTTAGCTCAAGGTTGATCCGATTTATGAACGATGATTTCAGCCAGCTGTTCTCTACCGATGCCTCCTGAAGCGCATCGGAGGTTCACATAGGGGCCGTCAATTTCCGAACACTCCTGTAAAATGCTTTGTCTTGTGACCAACTAATACAAAAAAGTGGTAATTCATGCTATTACACGAGGCACACTATCCTCTATAAAATTTAATGTTCAATAATTTAAATAATTTAAATATTAAATGTTTTCTTCAATAGCTTCCAAATCGTGTGGCCCATTAACTCAAAATCTGTGTGAAATTG
>NW_015120911.1:0-1302 GCF_001443285.1 Poecilia latipinna
GATGCTCCAGGTGGGACAAGACATCATGCAGGACAGTGGCAACAGCATCTTCAGTTGACCTGTTAGCTCTGTAAGCAAACTGGTGTGTGTCAAAGGTGCGAGGAATGAATGATTGAATATGACTCTGAACCAGTCTTTCAAAACATTTCATCACCAATGGCGTGAGAGCCACTGGTCGGTAGTCGTTCAGGCAGGTGATGGGTGATTTTATTTTTTTAGGAATGGGAACTGATGGAGGATTTCAGGGAGGATGGGATTCTGGCTTGAGACAGGGACTGATTAAAGACCCCAGCCAACTGCTCTGCACAGTCCCTCGGCACTCATCCAGGAACACCATCAGGCCCCGCCTCCTTTCTGGGTTTGACAGATTGTAGCGAGCGTCTCACTCCTAATTCCTAATTCAGAGGTGCTTAGTTGCACTTCTTGATTAGAGACAGTTGTCATTGGAGGCTCAGACTTGAAACGAGCAAAGAAGTGGTTCAACTTCTCTGCTCGTGAGATGTCACCTTTGGCTGTTCCATGGTTGGTTCTGTAGTTGGTAATGTGCTGGATTCCCAACCGAACCTGTCTATTGTTGTTGTTCTCCAAATGCTCTTCAATCCTCTCTTTGTAGTCCCTTTTAGCTTTCCTGATTCCTCTTTTTAGGTTGCTCCATGCCAAGCTGTAGAGGTCCTTGTCCCCAGACTTGAAAGCAGCATTTCTTTCTTTAAGCAGCCACTGGACTTCTCTGGTCATCCATGTCTTTCTGTTTGGGAAGATCCTGATACGTTTTTTCACAGTAACAATGTCAGTGCAGGTTTTGATGTAACAAAGAACACTGTCAGTGAATAATTCCAGGTTTGTATGTTCAAAAATATCCCAGTTTGTTCTTCCAAAACAGTCCAGCTAATAGGCCAGCTAGTGATAGTTCTTATGGTGGAACGTTCAGATTTCCTCAGGGTGGTATATGCAGGAATCAAAAACAGTGACGTGGTCAGACTGCATCAGGTGAAGTAACTGCTTGGTTCTGTTCTATAACACAATTTGATGTTAGAGTAGACCTTATCCAATGTATTGAGTCCTCTGGTAGCACACTTTACATGTTGATGGAATTTGGGGAGGACTACCTTTAAGTTGACATGATTAAAATCTCTAGCAATAATGAAAACTGCATCTGGATAGCGGCTCTGTTGGTTATTAATGCTGTTATACAGTATTCTGAGGGCCAAATTTGCATTGGCAGAGGGTGGAATGTAAACAACAGTGATCATTATTACACTGAACTCTCTAGTTAGATAAAAGGGTCTGCATTTCAGAGTCATA
>NW_015120912.1:0-1302 GCF_001443285.1 Poecilia latipinna
GAGATTCCTTTATATTTGAGGCAAAAGCAAATTATGCTGAATTATTGGGTAAGTTTGCAGGGGCATAAGGAGGAAAACAATACAGCAGTAAGAACGCTGAAACCTTGCTGGGAGAGTGAAAAAGCTAAAATAGACTGTTTTGCCTGGGCAGCAGATAAATGCATTAAGGAAATAGGTATACAGGGAAAGACATACTCTGCTGCGGTGCCATATTCAAATACACCTTATTGGCTATTTCCATGTGTGAATGTAGATTTAGAAGTTTATAAAGAAATGCAGATAAATAAAAATAATAATTGGGAAAATTTTGTGAATAACAGAATTAGGAATATGTATAAATCATTTACAGTTATATATACAGATGGATCAAAAGATTTAGTTTCAAATAAAACTGGATTTGCTTATGTTATTCCGGAACTAGGTATAGTTAAGAAGCAAAGAACATCTGATTATTTATCTGTTTATACAGTGGAAATGTTAGCAATCCTGATGGCCTTACAGTGGATAGAACAAAATAGAATTGAAAATGTTCTTATATGTTCAGATTCATTATCATCATTAATGTCCATTTTAAATAGTTCATCTGAAAGTCGTATGGAATTAGTATATGAAATTTTTGAAGTAATACTTAGAATAACACAAATTCGAATAAAGATTAGGTTTATGTGGGTACCTGCTCATAAGGACATAGAAGGGAATGACATAGCAGACCATTTAGCTAAAGAGTCTTTAAAACAAAAGGAAATTATGGAAATAGCATATTGTAAATCTGAAATAAAATCAGTTATTAAGAGAAAAATTAAGTCTGAATGGCAACAATTGTGGGAGGAAGGAACTAAAGGTCGTCATTTATTTAATATACAAAAGAAAGTAGGAAATATGGAAATAATTGGAGAAAACCGAAAAGAACAAGTGATAATGACAAGATTGAGGATTGGACATACCGGATTAAATAAAACATTACATTTGATAGGGAAACATCCAACAGGTAGTTGTGAGTGCGGTAGGGATATGGAAACAGTAGAACATGTAATAATTCATTGTGAAAAGTACGCAGCAAGTAGAGAGAAGCTAAGGCGAGAAATTATGAAATATGATATAGAGACATTAAAATTAAACAAGATATTAATTAAACATAAAATAAATAAAGCAGTTATAAATTTTTTGAAGGAAACAAGATTATTTATGAGAATTTAGATTAAAGGGAGATACTCTGATCCACACTCCAGCATAGTAGATGGCGATAATACATCTTAACGTTAGATGTCACCCGCCAATAAAATCAGAAGAAGAAGAAGAAGA
>NW_015120913.1:0-1302 GCF_001443285.1 Poecilia latipinna
AGGCCCCGTTTACACGACAACGATTTCGGGGGAAAACGGAAGAGTTTAGTTGCGTTTGTAGTGCGCATTTACACGAAACCACCGACTGTTTTCTCTGACAACGGCACAGTTTGAAAACGGGTTCCAGAGTGCGATGTTTCTGAAACGTACCGTTTTCCGTTGTCGTGTAAACCGAGAAAACGGATCTTTTCTTCCAGAGAATCCCCAGCTCATGCATAGTATGACGCAAAACATAGCTGCTTCCTACAATCCACTTAAGAAGAAGAAACTACTCACAATACTGGTGTTACTGTTTCCCCATCAGATACGGTTCCCTCAGCGTCTCTTCACCGCTCCGCACCGCCCAGGTGGCAAAATACACGGCTGCTTGTTCAGCCTCTTATCTAGAGAACTACGGACCAGCTCCGGCTCCAGACGAGTTTAACAGAGGGGGCATCGACTTATTTTGGGGGGGCAAAATGAGTCTACGAAACTGAACATAGACAACAACATCAATAGCATACAGGCTACTCGTTAACAAGCTTAAGGTTCTGTATTGATATTAGCTAGTCATCTTTTAGCTATCATTACCTGCATCCAACAGCTTTACTCAACTCAGTCGGTTAGTTTGGAGGGAAAAACTGGGCAAAGTTATTTACGTTTTGCTGGTTTGCTGCCATGATTCTAACACACATCTGCGCAGCTGCAGCAGGTCTACTTTGCTGCCTCACAGGTGTAAACCCAGCGCAAGCGTCTCAGCGTTAATGTTGCGTTTGAAGGCGGCTCGGAAAAACAGGTTACGACTTGTTAGCAACGGATTAAACTGTTTTAACTGCTGGAAAAGGTGACAGAGGACACGGATATGGGAAGGGCGGGAGCTCCTATTTTATCAAATTTATATAGGAATAACAGACTGTTGGCCATTCCAAGGTAAAAACAATAAACAGCTTCCAGTCCGGGGCCCGCTACGGACACCGTGAAAGCTCAAACAAGGTGTTGCAGCAAAGTTATCCCACTTTTTCCAACTGCATGCGCCCTAATCAGACGCACACAATGCGTGTTTTCTCCCAATCTATGGGAGAACGGTACCTGATAGGGAAACACGAATCCACATGCCTTCAAGTAGAACTTTTTTTAAACACATGCGCACTCAGTTTCAAAGAACCTAGCACCAACTAGGCGCAGCGAGAGCATTACACGTTTTCGATGTGTGCCGTTACTGTGTAAACACAGATCGTAATTAGAACGTTTTCGTGTAAACGATCCAACAAAAACGGAACAAAACTTCCGTTTTTGTTGGATCGTTGTCGTGTAAACGCCCCC
>NW_015120914.1:0-1301 GCF_001443285.1 Poecilia latipinna
TTGTATAATATATATATATATATATATATATATATATATATATATATATATATATATATATATATATATATATATATATATTATTATATTATTATATTATATATATATTAGTATTTGATATTTCTTTTAAATTGATACTGGAGACAATCAGTGTTACACATAAAGCAGAGATTGAATTAGCCCAAATTATTATTTTTTTTTTTTCATGTAGATCAGCAAGTAGTATGTTTTAAAAGTTTCTATACAATGTCATGATAAAATTATTTTATGTATTCTGGTAAATCTGGTTCCAGACAGTTGAGAAAGTGAAGTAGTCAGACTCGTGTCACTCTTGACTGCTGGTACTAGGAGATGAGCCCACTGCAGAAGTAAATAAAAAATTGGGTTACATTATTTTTTACAAAACAGTGAACATAAGTAACACTAGAAGTTTTTTTGTTGTTGTTGTGCTAGTTATGTTCTTTCTGTGCTTCTATTGAAACACAGCAATAAATTTTAAATATGAAATTACTTACGTTCAGCACCAGAATCGTTAGATGGACTGATTTGTCCTAAAAGATACAGAACGTGTTCATATTCATGACTTAGAAATGTGCACACAGCTGATGCTCTATAAAGTTTATTAACAGAATGTATAGATACATAATTGGCCAAGCTGTATGAAGAAACGTTTCAGATGTGCTTTCTGTGGCATATTTCAATCCAAAGCTGCCTCATATGCTACCCAATATATTATTGATCCTTGCACAGGAAATGAGCCATATAGATATCTACAAGCACAGAGGGCATAACTGAAAGCTTGTCACTCAGACAACTCAGAGTTTCCTGAATTCTGTTTAAAGTTTTCCACGTTAATTTTTTCTGCCCTTTCATTTGGACAAGCCACAAATGTAAATGTAAAGGTAATTTATGTTTCCTTGAACAGCTTAGGATAGGTTTGTGAGCTATACAAAACATGTTTTTTTTTTCTTTTTACAACGTCATTCTTAGATAATGAGGTTTCAGTCTGGTCAGTTCTGACTAGTTTGAGCTCCTTCCAGAATGAGCTGTTTTAGGGCCACTTGTGACTTTAAATCTAAATAAGCTGCTGGCCACGCTCCCTAATTCAACGTTGAAACAGTTTCAAAGTTTAGAAAATCGATGTGTGTGACTTACCTGATCCAGAGGAGTCCTCAGAATGTAGACCTACACAGAAAGACATATGTTTACATATCATTGAACCAATAAACAGTTCAGTATTCTAAAAAAAAAGTCCACCTTAGAGTGCATGACATGTACTTTCAACAGAGTAGTAAGGTGAT
>NW_015120915.1:0-1300 GCF_001443285.1 Poecilia latipinna
TTTTTCCAGTAAAATTTTAAAAAATGTTTTTTTTTTTAAAATTTTTTTTGGGGTTTTTTTTCCTTTTTTTTTTTTTTTTTTTTTTTTTTTTTCTTGTCAGTGTATATTTGTGTTTCAAAAATATAAAGTACACCACTGACTAGTATATTTAAGAAAGATCAAAGGGCTTGGATCTGTGTATTTACTACTTGTCTGTTGAATCCATATGAACCTCAAACTGTTAGGAGGCCAAGAGTCTCTGATCTCTGACCAGATAAACATTTAGGTATTAACACTTCTTAAGAAGTTGTTAATGATTTTGTGCTTGAATTAAAATACAAACTTCCACATTCTCACACCCACCCACCCACAGCTTCCTACTGTGGAGAGGCTAGATGACATTTAAAGTTGAATACAAGGTCTTCGCATTACCAAATATTTTTTTAGAGAATTGCAGAAAATGATAATTAATACAATAGTCAAGAAAATACATGACAAAATCTCCTCTAAAATTTAATCGTACTAATGTGTAGGGGTCTTGAACTCCGATCCTTGAGGGCCGATGTCCTGCAGCTTTTAGATGTCTCTCCCTCAACACACCTGAATGAGGTCATTTGGAGGACACTGGAGAACCTGACCGCATAATAAAAAGCTGATTCAGCCATTTCATTCAGGTGTGTTAGACCAGGGACATATCTAAAGGATGTAGGCCACCAATCCTTGAGGACTGGAGTTGAATATCGCAGTACTAAGCTAAGGAGTAGGAAAAAAAATCCTTTTTTCTTGCTAGTGAAGCACTCTCCCTTTTACCATCATTCCTGTCTGCATGTGTTACTGTACCTTTAGCTTCCCAAGAGACATATTGTTACACTTAAACACACAGCTTACTTGATACAAAGAGCGGGAAGGCTGAAACTATAGTAGGAGTGGGGGTGTGGAGGAGGGCACCATTATTTACAGGAAAATACTAATATGGGAGCACGGCAGTTTCCCAGCCAAAGCGGGAGACTTGGCAGGTATGGCTTGTTGTTGGGTATCTGAAAGTTATGACTCAAGTCAAACAGTTTAAAATGCTACAGAAATGTATGTAAATTTCAGAAGTTGAAAGAAAAAATAGTCATCCAAACACATATAAGTTAAACAGTCTGAAGCTTAGAACAAACCACCTCACACAGCTGGGTTCTCTGTAAGTAAAGAAATAAGTTTATTTGCATATAAAGCATTTTCAAAGTGAATTGGTGGAATTGATACATGTCTGCTTTATTCCCTTTCTAAGCTCATGAATGCAAAAGCTTAGCACATAGTGCAAGAAGCAGTTGCA
>NW_015120916.1:0-1300 GCF_001443285.1 Poecilia latipinna
AGAGATGGAAGCTAGCATGTAGAGGCCAACTCTATACATTCCAATTGAAGCCCCTACTTGTACCAGACAAATGTAAAAAAGTCAAAGCGAATCTACTGCAGAAGAAAAGTGAAAACAGGACAACCAGTCCCACCAGTTCAAAAACATAGGCTAACACAAACTACCGGCTGTCGCCTGCAGCCACTGGTTACATGTTACCAGCAGGATGCATCTCAGTGGTGGAGAAGCTGAAAGGCGGGTCTGAACTCTCTCCTCTGATCTGGTGTTGCATCTTCAGTCATAAAGTGTGTTCAGACTGAAAACTGGATCATCATGTGACTAAACCTCATTCAGAGCTGAATCTGTATCTGCAGCCGATGCACAGTAAGGAGGGAAACCTTAAATGTTATGACAACATTTTGTAGCACAATGTGAAACAATAAAAATGATTTAAACTATTAATTTTTCTGCATGACAACATCCACGGTGCCACAAACATAAAAGCTGCTTTTTAAAACCTTCAGTTTGAAATGAGATTCTTCAGGTTAAAGAAATGAGATTTACATTAAAGTCCATCTCACCAGATTCCTGAATTTATTATGTTTGATGCTGTTGAGGAGAAAAGAATAAAATTAACATTTGCTGGTTTTTAGCATTAACTGGTATTTATTGTAATAAATCAAAATTCTTATAAAAACACATTTTCCTGATAAATTACACAATAAAGCCTTTGAATAAATCACACAGAGATGCAGATTCTCTCTGTCACTTTATTGGTTTCATATTGAACATAAAAATGTTCTTAACACCTGATTCCTCTGAAGCTGGAACATTCAGAGGCTTGGGGTCTCCCAGCCAGGTGAGCAGGGGTTGGATGGAGGTCAGGCTGTTGGAGGCTGAGCAGCAGGTGTTCATGTTGGTGACCAGAACGTTCCAGAACCTCCAGCTGGTTCTGGAACGTTCTGGTCACCAACATGAAGATCCGCTTCACAGTGGATCCTGCAGGTCAGGACCGTCTGGCCTCGTTTCCCCTGATCCTCATCGGTCAGCCCTGATGTCCACTGGCTTCGCCTCACTTCCTGCTCCACAGGCGAACTGCAGCCATTCCTTCCCAGTTTCCTCTGCTTCCATCCCGACTCGGTTCTGCTGCACAGCAGAGGTTCTGCTGGATCCATGTGGGAAATGATTAAAAAGGTGATACCAGCGATAAAAAGGATGAGCATCAAATCAAACTAATATTTTCCTCCTTTGCTTCTCCTGCCTTTCCTGCTGAGTTGAGGGAAACTGGAGCTTCCAGAATTAAATCCACATCTTTTCTATG
>NW_015120917.1:0-1300 GCF_001443285.1 Poecilia latipinna
CACAGAAGCTGTTAGAGGTGCTGATATTTTTAACAACAAAAGGGGCCCCTAAGTCAGATTCTGATCCAGGCTTCATACAACCTTGGACCGGCCCTGCATGATGAGGTAATCTGCTGCACTACGCAGAGACGCGCAACAAACAGGAGATTTAATTCAATGCTGCTAATGTGGCTTTAGTAGCTCTTCCATTTCGTGTCTGTTTAGTTTTTAATAAGCGTCACAGAGACTATTCTGGTTGGTCGAGTTTATGGGACGAGTTTCTCAGATCTCCATGCGGCCGCGCGCATTAACTCTAAGTAGATGACGCTTTTGATATGGTTTGAGGCATCGTGTAACCGGAAAAATAATACTAAAAATAATAATAAAATAATATAAAATCAGCGTGATTCGTGACTCCGAGGAGAGCGTTAAAGCTCCTCACCGGGCTGAACCTGCATGATGAGGTTAGCGCTGCTCGTTATCCACTAACGTTCTGGCCAACCGGGACCATAAACTTTACAGGGAAGACAGACACAGAGTCACACGCTGGGCAGCGTGTTGAGATGTAAACGCCGCATATAATTGTTTGTTCACAAAGATAAATCATTCTCACCACTCCACAATGTGCCTCTGAATTCACTACAAGTTATTCACATAGAGATGCGCAACCAGAGCTAACGCAGCGGGTTTTAAACTCTTAGCTAGAGTTCTCCAATGGACCATAATTCCTCACAGTAGGTTTATGTAAATATCCATACAGGTCAGCCTGAGTCCTGTTTGAATGAAAAGAGGCCCGCGCAGTGAGTCGCCTTATCTCACTGCGCAAGAGGCAATTGCGTCATGCATAATGGGCAAAAGGTCAAAGGTAACAAGGTGACTGGCTTATTATGTTGTACAAAAAAAACCCAACAAAAAAAAAAAAAAATTAGTTATTACGTGTCAAAAGAGGGTTTAGGAAATAATAATACTAAAAATAAAAAAAAATAAAAATAATTTAACCAAAAGGGCACTAGGGGGCAAGGAGCAAAAGGGGCAGGTGCTCAAGCACCCCTAGCCCCACCCCCCCTCTGCACGTGCCTGCTTCTAGCTTCTTTCGTCTTTCGTCTTGTACTCGACAAGGGTGTCCCCGGAGCCCCCTTTTGTTTGATATCGCCATTGAACCTCTGGCAATTATGATGAGGAACACCTCATGCCCACCTCTCTAGTGTGCAGAGAGGTGGGCATGTAAACAAATTGTCCCTTTACAATTTATGGATCTGGTCAACCAATCTCTCAATGCAATTGATAAAATTTTCGACGAGAATTCTGGGCACAGGAGAGC
>NW_015120918.1:0-1300 GCF_001443285.1 Poecilia latipinna
ATCAGTAGCTGTTAGCGATGAGCAGCTGTTAGTGATGAGCAGCTGTTAGCGATCAGTAGCTGTTAGCGATCAGCAGCTGTTAGCGATCAGTAGCTGTTAGCTATCAGTAGCTGTTAGCGATCAGCAGCTGTTAGCGATCAGCAGCTGTTAGCGATCAGTAGCACACTGCTGGCGGATGTTTAGTGAACTACGGAGCAGAAAGCTGACGTCGTTTCTCCCTCCATCCACTAGGTGGAGCAGGTTGCTCTAATCGATAGCAGCCCCACAGGAAAACCCACTAGAAGGAAACAAACACAGTAAAACTCTTTCATTCTGTTGGCTGACAGGTTGCTGGCCACAGGGCCAAAAGGTGTAAAGAGTCTGAGCAGAGACTAAAGCCCGTTTTGCCCTGTAGGGTCTGGTTCTGTTCGACCCGGTCCTATTGGCGCTATAGCTCTGGTCGTTTTGCGTTTAGTGGATCATCACGTAAATCAAATTGTTGCTAAGCTACCAAGGCAATCTGCCCAGCAACAGGACAGTTTCCTTCTTGGGTCTCCTGTCCAGCTCCTTCTGTATGTGCTTGTTGGAAAGTAGCAAAGGGAAACTTTTACTTCAGCTTCACATTTAACAAATAAATACATTTCATCAGAGTGTGGTCTCTGAGCTGGATTCGCAAGCAGCTGAACTACCGCTGCGGTTTGCCGGATTTCCTGCTTTAATTAGCGACGTAAACTGAGAAAATTCCCTCGTTCACAGTCTTAACGACTACTGATCGGTTCAATGGAGAAATGTTATTTACATTTAACATTAAAGTATTTGGTGGAAGAGGCGATTGTAGTTCCAGTGCAGCAGAGAGTGGAGATTTATCATTCAGATCAACTTCAAAACCGAGATTATGATTATGTGCAGCTGATGCAGAGCAGGAAGTTGAGATATTCATTTTGGATACCGCAGATAAATAGCTTATAATTTAGGTGCAAACATTGAATTTTATTATTTATATCCAGACTGTTTGTGGGACCACAGTCAGTGAACTTTAGTTTTTTTGTTTCACTGCAGGAAAAAGTTGCATATTTATCAGTTTAATCTGGTGACATAATGCAGATCGCTGGTTCAGTTTAAAATTATTTTAACTGAAAGAAAATAAAATACAACTAAATATTCTGTCATTATCATCATTTCAAAACTTACAGGTAAAATTAGATTATGACGGCAGTTTTTTGACACCACAAGTTAAAATGACAGACGTTCCCCTCCAGGGCGAAGATCCCATCTCATTATTGGGGAACCAGAAACAGGAACATTTCTTGAGAATAATTTT
>NW_015120919.1:0-1299 GCF_001443285.1 Poecilia latipinna
ATGAAATGCAGCAAACAAAAAGAGAGACGCAAACAAGAACGAATACACCCACAGATGAAATGCAGCAAACAAAAAGAGAGACACAGACAAAAAGTGTTGAAAGCGGAAGTGCTCCAGACCACTAGGGGGAGTCGAAGAAAATAGTATTCATTTCTATGGGACCAGACGCAAGATTCAGAGAAAGAAATTTGAAAGAAAGTAAAGGTGCGTATTACTATATTTCTTTTCAGATACGCCGTCTTTTATAATATTATAGAATAACAGAATAATTTATGGGTAGCGTGATAGACTTTGTGTCAGTCATACCATTCTGGGCTCGGTCTCGTAGATGCTTGCCCGAATTATCAAAGCAATTATGCTAATCATACCACAAGATTTTTTTTTTTTTTTAATTACACACTCTTATAATTAAATATCTTTTTTGAGAATGACTCATTTCAGCCTTTTAGTAGGCAATGTCTCCACTTTTAATGTATTTATTTCCTCACGTAGTTTGGAGAGTTAAAAAACAAATTTTCTTTCAGATGTACCGTCCATTTTGTGGAACTGCCGCCATAAATTCTGCAGACTTTTGTTGTCAATGTGGCAGAAACATAAAATTTGTCCAAGATCATTCAAACAAAGCCCAAGATGAGAGGAACACTACCACTGCAACTCCTGATGTTCAACCAAGCACCAGCACAGGTAAACCGAAGCATGGGTTATTTATTTCAGCATTCTTAAGTGTTAGCATTTTAAACCATCTGCAGATGCAGGTATGATCTTTGCAGTATTGATCGTACCTGCAATTAATAATTAATGCATTTAAATTATAACTAAAGTGCCAATCGTGTATTTTTTATTACGAAATCCAGGTGTAGAGTGTTTCATGAACTTTAGAGCTATTAAAGAGAGGGAAAGAAAGACATTTTTTTTACCAAGAAGCATCAGAAAAAAACACAGAAGGGAAATAAACTGAAGGTATGCCTTTAATTTAGTGCAAACACAAACTGGAAATTACATACTTCATCAATTAATTTAATTTGATTAATTAAAATTTTTCTCTCCCCAGATTAATGTTGGGCTTATGAGGATGCAGGGAGATTCCCTTAAGGCAGTGAGAGGGAAGTCACTTCCAGTTGAGATTCACCCTGAGTGGGCATCGGAACAAGTGCTTGCTGCCGCTGTAAAGAAGCAAAAGGATTTCAATATAGACCTGAGAGATTGTGCCCATGTCTTGTTGTATCCTGATGCAAGGGAGGTTCAGAACATCCCAGGAACAGACATTCCTTTCACAGTGCAAAAGTACAAGGAGGCAAT
>NW_015120920.1:0-1298 GCF_001443285.1 Poecilia latipinna
AAACAGATCAGTTACAGCAGTTAGAAACAGCTCACCTCTCTGATGGTGGAGATCCAGGAGATTTAAAGAAAATGATGTCTTCCTTTGACATGTTGCTCTTAAAGGACACACAGCTGGGTTCTGGTTCTGGTTCTGGTCTGAGTCTCTGATGGATCCTGACAGAAACATGATGATTAAAACTGAATCTGTTCAGTCTGGATGAAGCAGCAAAGAGGAGCAGCAGCAGCTTCATCACCACGTCTGTTTTGGCCTGATATAGTGAACGCTGTGTGAAAAGGGCTGTGGACAGTTAGAGATGGTGACCTCACCTCTGACCTTTGCTCTGGCTCTCATCTTCCCCACACAGAGTGGTTTTAGAGGGAGGGACTCCCTCCTCTCTGTCCTCACACTGATCCATGCTGCTGAATTCACATCAGCTCACACACACTTTCTAGCTTCACCTGCAGAGGAAACACACATCATTCATCTGCACATCAACTCTGATCATCCTTTACATCATTAGTGCTGGAAAAAGATCAGCTGCTCCTCCTCTGATTGGCTCTTCTTCTCTGCTTCATATCAGTGTCAGGTGAATGCAGTCAGACAGCAGAGAGGCAGAGGAAGCTGCATCAGCTGCTGCACTTCTACTATCAGTCCACTAGATGGAGACATGGAGCAACATTTACATTCACTGATTCCCTCTGACTGAACATTAAGGTCTGAACATGTGCTCCATAAATACTTAATGATGTGACTGAATGAAATGCATTTTAACAATAATATTTTATTTTAAAGGAAGCGGCAGAAAACTGCTGTGTATGAGTTTAATTGTGGAGACCTAAGGACCAGGCCCGGTGGCATGGGGGGGAGTTGGGGGGCATTGCACGCCCACAGATACAGCTGTGCCCCCCCTTGGACTGGAAGCTCTTTGTTGTTGGGTTTATACCTGTGCAGCAGCGATGAAGACCTTCTGCTGCTGTGCAGAGCTACGCAGATGTGTTAGAATCATGGCAGCAAACCAGCAAAACGCAAAGAACTTTTCACAGTTTCCCCCCCAAACTAACCGACTGAGTTGAGTGAAGCTGTTGGATATTGATTGTACTAGCCAGTGTTAAACTGGCTAGAACAACGGCTGCTACAATAATGAACAGTAGTGGATTGATTGAGTGCATAACTAGCTCAACACAGACATTCTCAAACCCTTCTTAACTAAAAACCATCATAATCATGTCTGCCAATAGCTCAGATTAACAACTTTAAACTTATAAATTAACAATGGAAGGGATACGATAGTGTGAACCTGACAGTGGATTGGTTTT
>NW_015120921.1:0-1298 GCF_001443285.1 Poecilia latipinna
CTCTTGCCCAAAACATTATGCAAAATTATTTGAAACTATAAATCTATCTATAATATAATTATTTATCTCACCTTAGGTTGTATGAGGAAATTCAGAAGGCGAAAATTTAGAGTCAAGTATTGATGTAAACTTGTTGTAGACTGGCTTTCTCCCTTTTGTTCAAAAGAAGAAAATAAGATTCCTTTAAGCTGCATGAAGGTCCAAAACTTCATATTTAATAAATCTGTGGATGTTTTTGTCTTCCTCTGTGAAAATTCCAGCCGCTGTATTGTGCTAATCTTCCTCGTCAGTCCATATGTTGCAGTGTTATCAACTCTGAATGCCATTTTGGCAGCTTTGCAAACCAAATGTGTACTATAATGATTGGTTCTATTGAGATTTTTCCATCTCTTCAGCTACAATCATCTCCACAGATAAACACATCCACAGCCAACAAGCTACGTTTGTTAAACTGTCACTCATGAAAAAGAGACAAAAGATGCCAAAAAGGTAAGTGATTATGGAGCGTGTGATTTAGTCAGTAGCCGACATGATGAAAGAACAGAAGATCGTACTGATCTCTGGATGTAGATTGTAACTTCATTCCTTTATTGTTTATTTCCTTATGTTGGACCGTTTTGGTTAATCCCTTGTGTCAGTTCATTGACTCATTGTTTGTGATTTGGATTTGTTTCTTCGGGTAAGAGTTTCATTTGTCCCTACCTGCTCCTTCCCCAGCTGCCTCCGCTCACCTGTAATTAGCTCTTCTGCTTCCTTCCTCCTCATCATATTAAGCCCTCCATTTACATTGTTCTCCACTGGCTCCTTCTGTTTCACTCTGTTTTCTCCATTGTCTCTGTTCAGATTTTTGCTTATTGTTACTTCTCATTCTGGCAATATGCCTAATCAATAATATGACGATTCTGCAATTAGATTCAATATAACTGATGTTATTTAAGACCGAATGGTGAATAAAAACATATTTTCGTGTTCAAACTTATGCAGCCAAGTTATTGGATGCTTTTACTTTTTACATTTCTCCCTCTTTCAGACTTTTTTTTTTCAGCTGAGTAATACAGCATATTGGTCATGCTAATGGTTACGGGTTAATGAAATTGTTCCTCTCTTTGATATGTTGGTCAACCATTTTGGACACAGGTTCCATCTTGTATCTCTGTACTCAGCTCTTTGGTGGAATTCATTTCCTGGAATAGAGACGTCGTCATGTCCCGATTAACCAATTAGTTGGACCAAAGTGAAAGTGCCAAGTGATAAATGCATCTTACCATTTTTTTCTGAAGCACCTTTCTGTAGATGTC
>NW_015120922.1:0-1298 GCF_001443285.1 Poecilia latipinna
TTAGTTTCCTGATGTCCTTTTAGGCTTCAGTGAGTTTCTTCAGGTTGTTACTGAGGGATTTCCTTTCTCCTCTCTGTTGGAGCTTTTCCTGTGTTTGGAGAAATGAGTTGTGCTGCAGCAGCACCAACTGTCCTTCCTACATCCACTGCAGTTTGCAATCCAGATGTTGGACTGTTCCTGTCTCAGTGGAGGACAATGTGTGTCTGAGAGACATGTAATGTCCATGTTTGCTGCTGAAGGAGACTGATGGCCTGACCCCCCTCCTCCTTTCAGGGTGGAGCCTGCTGGAGGCCCATTCTTGACTCCAGGTCCATGGAGACTGAGGAAGTGTAAGTGTGTTTTTCATCTGATTCATGACAACAACGCAGCTCAAACTGTCACATCACTCATTCAGGAGTCAAAGATCAATAAATGATCAATAACTGCAGCTGGATTGTGTTTGTTCTCTCCATCAGATTCCCGTCATCTCACAATCGACACAAACACAGTGAACAGAAAACTCAAACTGTCTGAAGACAACAGGAAGGTGACATGGATGATGAAGCTTCAGTCATATCCTGATCATCCAGACAGATTTGATTACTGGGATCAGCTGCTGTGTAGAACTGGTCTGACTGGTCGCTGTTACTGGGAGGTCGAGTGGAGAGGAGATGTTGAGATATCAGTGAGTTACAGAAGAATCAGGAGGAAAGGAGACAGTGGAGACTGTTTGTTTGGATTGAATGATCATTCCTGGAGTCTGAGCTGCTCTGATGATAAAGGTTACTCTGTCTGGCACAATAACATAGAAACTCGTCTCTCCTCCTCCTCCGTCTCTAACAGAGTATCAGTGTATGTGGACTGTCCTGCTGGCATTCTGTCCTTCTACAGAGTCTCCTCTGACTCACTGATCCACCTCCACACCTTCAACACCACATTCACTGAACCTCTGATTCCTGGATTTAGGTTCTTTAGATTTGGGTTTGGTTCTTCAGTGTTTCTTTGCTGATTTGAGTCTAAAGATTTTCCTCCTGTCAGAGAAACTCTCTCACTGTTGAACAGATAGTTCATCTCTACAATCTATTTCTTGGTGAAACTTTTCTGATTGAGTCCTTGGAAACTTTTTCTTCTTCCAGTCCTTTAAAGATGGAAGCTGGGATTATTCCAGGATTATTCCAGGATCCTCATGTTTTCCTGTTTGTTTCCAGTCAAAGCTTCACACTGAATATCAAGATGTTGTTTCTCTTATTTTTTCCTCTCATTCATCAGATTTCATTGAAATGTTGATCAGTTTTTCTCTCTGAACATTTTCTGTTTCT
>NW_015120923.1:0-1297 GCF_001443285.1 Poecilia latipinna
TATAAACACTCTAAACTCACTGCCTTTGCTGCCCCCCTCCCTCATCATGTCCCTGTACTGCAGCCTATTGCAATGAACCAAGTAGCTGCGTCGCTCACTTGGGCTTCCTGTTCTGGGACCCGCCCACCACCATCACCCTCTTCTCTCTCACTTCTCCTGCTCCTGAACCACAGGTTCTGTTTTTATGTAGGTAACATAAAAAAACAACTTTTCATATGCAGAGGTTTGTTACAACCTGAGACTTTAGACAAACTTAAAATAGCAAAAAATTGATCATTTTAAAATTGGTAATAGTTTTACTACCTTCATAATGTTCAAAAACAAGTAGTACAAGGTGGAATCAATGACACACATTCTGGTTTCTGATAGGTGTGAGACACCAGGATGAACTAATTATGAATGTTAGTGATTTGGAGCAGGATAGGAGAACAGGGTAAATCTCCACTGTAACCTATGTGCTGCTTCTGTGAAACAAAATCAAGGCTTTATTAAGCCAGGATATCTTAAAAATCCTGGCTTAATCTGCTATTCTTGTTTTGTGAAACAGCACTCAAAGTTTCAATTCAGGATAAAAACATATGAAGCAGTTTGTTCAGGAAAAGAAAACAAAAAACATCAGCTGTTCATGTTGATTGATTGCAATTAATCACTAATCTAATAATCCTGAAAATTAACCTTTAAAAGGAAGAGATGAAACTTTGAGCTGAAATCAAAAGTGAATCTTTTCTCCAAACTTCAGAGAGAAAAAACAAACAGGAAAGTTTCTGGAGACAAAGTTTAAATAGGAAACAAATCAAACTTACAGTTTGTTCAAACGACCCAAGAGATGAAGAAGAAGATCTGAACAACAGACTGACTTTAAACTGAAAGTAAATGTGAGGGATTTTATGACTGATGATGTCACAACTCACATGGTTTTTAGTTTCTTCTTTCAAAGCAGCAAAACCAGAAAGTAGATCTGAAATGAAATCAGAGGGAAAATAATAAAATCTTCATGAGGAAGAAGAGAAGATTTGATGAAAATAAAGGAATCATGAGGAGAAACGAGCCCAGAAACCAGAACAGCTGATTTATTCATTCTGCAGTAACTGGTCAGAATATAAATACAAACAGAAAATAATCAGAAAAATTTAACTAAACTGCAGTTCTTAACATCACCACATTACTGCAGCTGAAACCACACGTTGTTATAATCTAGATTATTAATATAGCTCCTATATAATCATTGATCATCATGTCAGTGAGGTGAGCAGAGTGAGGACAGTCTCTGGTTAAACCAGGATCAGCTGAGCAGGTT
>NW_015120924.1:0-1297 GCF_001443285.1 Poecilia latipinna
AACCTTTAGTTTAGTTCCTGTTTCTTGGAACTAAACATAAAAACCAACAATGATTGTTAAAAACTTTGTGGTTTCTGCAGGTTTCAGATGAATTTCCATGGTTTATATTTGGTGATGAGCTGCAGGGTGTGAAGATAAAAAAAAAACTGAGACGAGCTGCTGAGACTGGAGGGTGAAACCATGCTTTGGTTGGTTTCTAAATGTGTCAAACAAACTGTGAAGAACAAACAGACGTTAAAACGATGATCTAAATCTGATGAAACCTGCAGAAGCAGCAGGATGAAGCTGATTCTCCAGGTTTTCTGATTAAACTCAGCGGCGTTTTGTCTGGTGGATTCTGGGATCATGCTGAGGACGTTTGACTCGCCTCAGAGTCTGGAAGCAGAGCTGATGAAATGTTGCTTCAGTTTCTTCTTTTCCTCTGAGTTTTCAGATGTTTGTCCTCTGGTCAGATCCTGAGAGCCTCCCTGTTATGCTCTTCCATCACCTCATTCCCCCCGGTCACACACAGCGTTCATCGATTGTGTTTGTTTTTTTCCAATCATCCATACCGCTTCCCGCCCCCCAGTTTGGGAATCTCTGCATTAGTGGAACAATCTGTAACAGCAATGAAGGTAAAATTACTTTTTCATGAGGGTTATGTTTCTCCCATGGCCTAATATTCTTCTTTTCATGACTAACTGATTATTGTACCTTTAAAAACACAAAAAATTATTTACTGTTTAGTAATTGCTGCTTCAGCTTTGTTCACCAGTGTCTGCTGTAATCGACCCCAGCCTGCTTGGCGCCCTGGGTGAACCACCTTTCAGTCCGGACCGACCCAGTTCCTCAGCCTCTGATCTGTGACCCATGTTTTATCTAAATGATCAAAATCTGAATGAAGTTCAGCAGTTAGCTTAGCCTCAGTTAGCATCAGTTAGCCTCCAGTTCACCTCAGTTAGCTTCAGTTAGCCTTAGTTAGCCTGAGTTAGCCTAAGTTAGGCTCAATTAGCTTTAGTTAGCCTCAGTTAGCTTCACTTAGCCTCAGTTAGCTTCACTTAGCCTAAGTTAGCCTCAGTTAGCTTCAGTTAGCCTCAGTTAGCTTCACTTAGCCTAAGTTAGCCTCAGTTAGCCAGCAGCCTGTTTAGACCCAGATCTCCATCCTGTCATGTTCATCCAACCTGATCCCTCTTCCTGCTCTTCATCACTCATCCTCTTCCTCACTTCCTGCTCTCAGTCTTCATCTCTATCTGCTCCTCTTTGTTTCAGGTTCCAGCTGGAGGTCAGGAAAAAATATTTCCTTAGTCCTGCCCCACCC
>NW_015120925.1:0-1297 GCF_001443285.1 Poecilia latipinna
ATCTTTTCAGTAGGCCAGCAATTAAAAGACCTTGTTGTGGTATTCTCTGCTTCAACTCTTATCGAGTGGGAGAATCTTGCCTTTGCATCCACAAGAGGTTTGCTGCTTAATCCCACTGTGTTATATGAGGTAAAATACTGAGCAGTATTTAAACCTCCAATCACTCTTTCACGCACACACACACATCAAAGCAGCCTATCTATGTGAGGACTTACCCTTAAGAGGTGTCCTCTAAGTAAGGAGGCTCTAAGAGCCTTACCTTGTGCCTTTAGTTGAAACTCTGTCAACTGGGACTCTAACCCTTATAACTTCTTTAGTCAAGCTGGTATCTGACAAGGACTCAAACCTTTCTTTTCTTTTTTTTTTTTTAAATACAGATTTTTAGTCAAAACGCTGTTTAACAAGGATTCTTAAACCTCAGAGTTTTAGTTAAAACGCTGTTTAACAAGGATACTCAAACCTCTAAAATAGCCATTTTAAAATTCACCTACGTTTCTGTAGTTTTTGAGTTGTCCAGTCGGATCTCGTCACTCCGCCGTTGGCAGACAAAGTCGGACCTACGTCGCTGGCCCAGCAAAGAATTTTGCTTCCTGGGTCTTTCTTTCCAGGTCCAGTTGACTCTGGCCGTGCACGGATTCAGCGCGTCTTCCTCTGCCTGACAGCGGGCGGGGAGAGATCCCGGATTTCGGCACCAAATGATAGGTATTTTTCTCAAACCTACATAAAAAGACCACAGACAACGTATATGAATTTTATAGACAAAGCTTTTGCAAAAGGAGAAATTTCCCTCAGCCGTTCACAGAAATTTCTGATCTCCTTCCACGCGAGCCCCTGTTTTATTGTCCAAGCAGAACAGCCAAAAGGGGCAGTCAGGAAGAACAACAAAGGTCGTAAAACTTCTAACCTAAACAAACCAGCAACTCAGTCCCAGGTGTGATCTACGATCTGAGCCCAGTTCAGCTCTAGGTCAAACTGTCAACAAAGAGGGAGGATAAACAAGAGACAAAATACGACTGCTCATAAGCAGTTAGGAGGTATTCTGGTTGATAAGAATTAAGGTCTGGGAAACACAAAGTTAACTGTCTCACATCAAGATAAACAGACAGTCGTAACCTCCAGATCAGTTTATACACACATAAGGAAGAGAACACTTTAAACTCAAAATCACAATAATACTGATTAACATTAGACTGAATATGAACTAAAGTAATAACAAAATGATAATACCAAAAAATCTCTAACACTGATGTAGTTTCATTTATTGACCTACGACCTCAACACAAAGAGAAATGTTAAA
>NW_015120926.1:0-1297 GCF_001443285.1 Poecilia latipinna
ACACGACAACGATCCAACAAAAACGGAAGTTTTGTTCCGTTTTTGTTGGGTCGTTTACACGAAAATGTTCTAATTACGATCTGTGTTTACACAGTAACGGCACACATCGAAAACGTGTAATGCTCTCGCTGCGCCTAGTTGGTGCTAGGTTCTTTGAAACTGAGTGCGCATGTGTTTTAAAAAAAAGTTCTACTTGAAGGCATGTGGATTTGTGTTTCCCTATCAGGTACCGTTCTCCCATAGATTGGGAGAAAACACGCATTGTGTGCGTCTGATTAGGGCGCATGCAGTTGGAAAAAGTGGGATAACTTTGCTGCAACACCTTGTTTGAGCTTTCACGGTGTCCGTAGCGGGCCCCGGACTGGAAGCTGTTTATTGTTTTTACCTTGGAATGGCCAACAGTATGTTATTCCTATATAAATTTGATAAAATAGGAGCTCCCGCCCTTCCCATATCCGTATCCTATGTCACCTTTTCCAGCAGTTAAAACAGTTTAATCCGTTGCTAACAAGGTATAACCTGTTTTTCCGAGCCGCCTTCAAACGCAACATTAACGCTGAGACGCTTGCGCTGGGTTTACACCTGTGAGGCAGCAAAGTAGACCTGCTGCTGCGGAGCAGGTGTGTGTTAGAATCATGGCAGCAAACCAGCAAAACGTAAATAACTTTGCCCAGTTTTTCCCTCCAAACTAACCGACTGAGTTGAGTAAAGCTGTTGGATGCAGGTAATGATAGCTAAAAGATGACTAGCTAATATCAATACAGAACCTTAAGCTTGTTAACGAGTAGCCTGTATGCTATTGATGTTGTTGTCTATGTTCAGCTAGTAGACTCATTTTGCCCCCCCAAAATAAGTCGATGCCCCCTCTGTTAAACTCGTCTGGAGCCGGAGCTGGTCCGTAGTTCTCTAGATAAGAGGCTGAACAAACAGCCGTGTATTTTGCCACCTGGGTGGTGTGGAGCGGTGAAGAGACGCTGAGGGAACCGTATGTGATGGGAAAACAGTAACACCAGTATTGTGAGTAGTTTCTTCTTCTTCTGTGGATTGTAGGAAGCAGCTATGTTTTGCGTCATACTATGCATGAGCTGGGGATTCTCTGGAAGAAAAGATCCGTTTTCTCGGTTTACACGACAACGGAAAACGGTACGTTTCAGAAACATCGCACTCTGGAACCCGTTTTCAATCTGTGCCGTTGTCAGAGAAAACATTCGGTGGTTTCGTGTAAATGCGCACTACAAACGCAACAAAACTCTTCCGTTTTCCCCCGAAATCGTTGTCGTGTAAACGGGGCCTAAAA
>NW_015120927.1:0-1296 GCF_001443285.1 Poecilia latipinna
CTTCCGATCTTTGCGAGGGCCACATGACTCATGACTGTTCCCTTTTCTGGTCGGGGACCGGTCTTAGTTTTTCGAGAAAGAAACCTTAGAAAAGTTTTGTTGACGGGGGGGGGGTGAAACTGTGGAGCGGGGGGGTTATTGGATTACTGCCGACGACATATTCGCGTTTGTAGATAGATTTTTACCCAGAATGCAAATGGAAAAAAAACGTGAGCTGGTACTGACTAGTATATATTCCATTGAGGGAAACTGAGTTTCATATCTGCTCAAGAGCGCCCCTGGTGGTTGAAGAAAAATCCACATATATATGAAAAAAAAAACACTGAATGCTCTCTGGTATTGTTCAGGGGGCCGGACCAAATGAGGAGGCGGGCAATAAGTTTGGGGACCCCTGGGTTAAGCGGACAGAATAAGTGTGATTATAATTTATTTTGAAGTGAATAATTGCTTAGGATTGCGTTGACTAAAGTCTCTGCCTATGGGCTCTTTGGAACTATGCACTCATAAAACGATCATGTTTCTGATGCACACGGCAACAAATGCACAATTTTTCTAAAACAATTTTGATTCTCCTGCGACCCAAAATCCCAACAGAGAAGTTCAAGGTTCTTTGAAAGAGGATGCGTCATCTCATGTTGTAGTTAACCACATATAACCCACAAATATCACGGCTCCAGTCAAACTGAAGATCACTTGAAAAACTGCAGAAGGAATGACGTCTGAGTTGCAGTTTGTGGGTTACAGCCACAAAAATGTCAATAAGTCCAAAAGACCTGTCTGAATATCAAAGAGATTTATTGATGGAGTTGATAGTATCAAGTTGAAGTTTTTGCCCCAGCCATCACCCATTTGAGTAGATTTACATGACATTTAAAGTTTGTCTGTTTCCATTTCAGCTCACTCTCTGTCCATTAGATGAAGGTTCTTCCATTCCCCTGCAGGCTGAAGTTCTGCTGCTGCTTTGTCCTGGTGCTGTCACAGATCATTAACTTGTTACAAACTGATATCTACTATCCGTTCAGGGTACTCTACAAATATATAAAGCATTTACTTGCTTAAGTGGGAATCATAATCTTAGCAGATTGTAATCTGGTTTGTTGCTGAGCTAAGCTAAACATCAACACTTAGGTTGGTGTAGATCAGACCGGCCTGTTTTTCTTTCGATGTAAACCTTGTTTAAACAATGTTTGAAGAGATAATAATGTTGATAACAGGTTTTGTAAAATGTAAGATTTTTTTTTTCTTTGAGTATTTATAAGTTCATACAAATATATTGCTTTTTATTATTTTTTTTTT
>NW_015120928.1:0-1296 GCF_001443285.1 Poecilia latipinna
CGAAATCCGGATGCAGATCCACGTTCAGATGATGGTTGACTCAACATTGATATAATGTAGAATCAACATTGATATGTCAGTTATGGTTGAAACCCTAACGTTGATTGAACATACAAGTCACCGACCACTTTCAATGTTGTTTCAAAGTCTCTGCCTGACATTGATTCAATGTTGATTCACTAATTTCGTGCTATCTGGGAATCTACGTTAGTACCAGCACAGAATGTACTTTCTAAGTCAACTGTATATTCCTATTGAAACACTTTTCTAAAAAAGTAAATATCAATAACATTAACACACACAATTACATTTAAAATAAACCTAAAACACAAACAACTATAAAAGCAGAGGGAGATATTTTGTCCAACTTCTATCTATTGCATAAAGGAAAAGTCTTGGAAATCAACATTTTCAGCCACTAAAAAGTTTGAAAAAAATACTCCAAGATAGACAACATTTATGGAAAGTTTTATGAAAATGTCAGACCTGAATTGTAAATATCGGCTGAAGCAGCCATTTCGTTAGATTCACTCTGTCGACGTTTCTGCTTTTTGTTTGTTCCCATAAAACTTGTTCCTAAACAAAAGTAAAGAGAGCTGAGAGTGATGTGCTTGACTGATAAAATCAAACATGGTCAGAGATCGCCATCTGTTGGACTAGAATCACTGCATTTCTACTGTGACAACCTAAATCGTCAATGTCACATTTTGTAATGTGACAATGTGTGTAATGTCAACAGCAGTTGACAACAAAAATAAAATACAGAGAAATTAAATAAAAACGCCTATATTACAATAAATAAAAGTAAATATTTTACAATAAAACTGAAACTTAAGAAATCGATAAACAAATAGGTTTTTATCAATTAACAGAATAAACCCAATAGGTCAAATAAAAAAAGGAAAATTAATATTTACTCAGAATAATTTGCACTATCTAAATGGTGAAGCATTACATAGTGATTTTAAATTTTGAAATTTTTGGTCTTCACATGTCAAATGCTTTAATATTCGAAAGTTACTTAAGAGGGATTTTGCCTGTTAATGCAGTTTATCCCGTAATATTAAGGATGTTTACTGCACCTGTATTAGTTTATAATTTACAGTGAATGTAACTCAGTTCCCTTTGAACAAACACTCAAACAATTAGAAACTTTAATTTCAGTTTTTAAGAGCTTGATTCCTGATGTCAGATTTGTTTTTTACATACTTATACTATGTTTGATTACATTTATAAGGAGTGATTTTCAATCAGGAAATTAATGCTTAAAAATGAAAACCTGAAAAAAAAAAAAAA
>NW_015120929.1:0-1296 GCF_001443285.1 Poecilia latipinna
TGTCTTACTATGTTTTTCTGAAATAAAACCAATTAGTTTGTATTATTTATGTACTTTTCATGTGTAAAGGCTGTCAGATTGTTTTATTTTAACTTGAATTTGAAGGTAATGACTTGAAATTTACACACACAGACACAAACACACACACAGTGATGGGTCCGGCAACACCGATGCGTTGACGCATGGATCAAGCCCACAGACCAAAACCCGTGTCGGTGCGCGTATTGGTTTCAGCAAGTCACGTGACCAATACAGGAACTGTTTCAAAATGACATTAACGCGCCAAACTGTGTTTGTAAGGAAGCCAATCTGTCAAATGCATTTGCCAAACGAATTCTTGATCTTTTACAGTATCAACTATGGAGCAGCCTCAAAGGAAAGGTTTCCTCAGTTGGGACCATTTTGATCTTATATTGGAAAATAAATTTTTATTTTTTGTTGTTTCATCTGGTTCTTGTCAGTTTCTACTTGATCTATCTGAATCCAAATTCAGCTGACATTGACTCTTAGTTTACTTTCATATTATGTTCTACAGGTTAAGTGTTGCATATGTTTGACTAAACTGTCTTATTTAAATAAATCCACCTTTTCAATGTTGAGGCATTATGAGACCAGGCATGAGAATGAAGTCCCAGATACACCTAGATAAACTCAGATATACAGCCATTCTACAAATTACTCAGTTGCTTTTTATAAATTATTTCATATACAGTGATCCCTCGCTGTAACGCGGTTCACTTTTCACGGTATCGCTGCTTCGCAGATTTTTTTGTGCAGTTTTTTTTTCCTACAGTGTTGTTCGCCCTGCTTGACCGCTGGTTGATTGACCATATGATTGGTATAAACAATCTCCGCGCTACCTGAGTGCCAATAACGTTACGGTGTTTAATACAGATTGTCCATTCAGGAGATGGAAACTGAAACTTTGAATGCCAACTGGAAAACAAACTGTGGCCAGAGGCAGCAGAACCCGTCCGGAGGCTCGCTTGATGAGATCCATCGCTCTGCCGTAGATACAGCTGTGAGTCTCGCAAAGCAGCTTGGAGGAGACGCTTTAATGACATGACTCCAGATCACATTAAGGCCCGATTGATGCACACGCACATCCGCTGATCTGAAAACAGGTTTTGTTCTTTGGTTTCAGTGTAAAGTATTTAATTATGCTGTACAATAATTGTAAAAACTAAAGGTAACTACTTCACGGATTTCGCCTATCACGGGTTATTTTCGGAATGCAACCCCTAAGGAAAACAAGGGTTCGCTGTAAATGTAATGTTTACTTCGTTTTTTTTCTAC
>NW_015120930.1:0-1295 GCF_001443285.1 Poecilia latipinna
ATTCGTGTAATAAAAGACAACCCTATTTTGTCTCAGACCAAAAACTGTAAATTATGATTATGAGAAATGTTTAGGCATTGGATCAACAATTACACATAGAACTAGATTCTTTTTTATTCTGTCAATCTGTTTGACCCCCTTTAATCAGTTCCATAATTGCTCATTTGTAAATCCCAATTTAGACCAATTTAATTTGAATCCTCATATTTTCTTCCCATTTTAAGCATCATAGAATGATTAGCCTGTTTTTTTTTGTTTTTACAAGAATAAAGTTAACCCTGTCACTCCATATTTAACTGACTTATTTTATTCTCATCATGATTTTAAATCCCATAAGTTCAACAATTTTAACCTTTGAACAACTGGTTCTTTTGAAAACCCATCTGTGAAATATGTATTTAACTGAATTACCTTCTTTTGTAGTGTTTATCATATTTATCAATGTTTTTGGCAGTTTTGGGGAGAAATACAACTAGATTTATTAACTGATATGATGTTCAGGTTAGACCTTTCTGCATGACTTGGTTAAACAAATAATTTCGAATTATAGCAAGAGAGAAGCAGCAATCAAACAATTTAAAATCTTGACATCATTGTTAATTTTCATGTATTCAATTCAGAATATTCAGTATTAGTTTAGAAACCCATTCGAGTAATTAAAACATTTGTGAATTTTGATTTAGCCTCTTTTATATTTTGCTGAAGCCCAAAACTGAAAAATTTCTCAATAGATTAGATTAACTCAGAATTTGCTTGAATAGAGTAATCCCATTCATCTCCCCCTGTTTCTGTATCGGAACACTGTTTAGTGTTTCGGTACAGAAACTCCTAAGAAACCCACGAAAATCATTTAGCCCAAATTTGCTTTCATTGCTAACTGTAACAGTTGGATGTAATTTAACCAGGGTGTTTACACCTCAGTGAAAGAATTTAATAGTTGATCGAAAATATGTGCAGTAAACCCTTAATTTTGTTGAGTAATTTTCCGAAGAGTAGATTTTTCTAAGATTTGAAATGGATTCCAAATAAAGTTAAGTCATAACTTGAAATAATAGTCCTTATATTTGTAGCCACTGTAATTTGAACCAACTAGAACTTAGACTATCCTTTTTTGTATTTGAAGCGTGGTCGGATGTGCTTTTGTAAACCAGGAAATTAACAATTTTACCGTACTTTTATCCTGTTTCAATCGTTGTCATGCTGGAGGAGAGAAATCATATTAGCCAGATGTTGGACAATCAGAGTTATAATCATTCAGGCAAACAAAATATTTCTGTAAACTGCAGAGAGTTCTA
>NW_015120931.1:0-1295 GCF_001443285.1 Poecilia latipinna
TGTAGCGGCCTCTCGGATTGAACAGCCAGACGCAGGGAGTTTCAAACGGGTGCAATTTAATCTCAACCTTTCTTTCCATTGACACCGTGAAAACTGTAGCATAAAACAAAAGAATACAGAACGGTTGGACATACTCAGCTCTTGTATAAAATCAAAATATCAATATTCAGTTATACACAAAAAATACGTTATGTCCTTTAACTCCTTAATATACAGTTTCGATTATAAACCACGACATACTGTTTCTTTAATAAACCTATAACATTTCTTATTACAAATCACAATTACATATATTTATACCTCATTCTGCTTTCCGAGGGCGCTATTTTAAAGATTTTCTCCGGGTTTCTTTATAATCTAATGTTGTTTCGTCTCGCAGGGTGTTGCTAGGTAACCACAGAATAAACAAAGAAGAAATCTACCATTCTTTAAATGAAAGCATAAATTAACCACTAGGAGTCACTGTTGGACCAATGAACAAGGAGAATTTTCCAATTAAGCAGTTATTTACACTCCCACCAAATCCTGTTACAATGAATGAACAAAGTAATACATAAAGAGTAAATGAATTGAACAGGATTTTTACTCTACTAAATAATGTAGACTAAATATGGTTGCATAAAATTACCATGAAATAAACAAACTGTACAAAAGTTGTTCATCTTTTCTCATCAATTTTCCAAAAGAAGAACTAAATTCTGAATTGGCCTCTCAATAATTGAAAGTTTAGAAGAAGAATTTGACTTTCGTTCACCGACTTGAACTTTGGCTCAACGGACCAATCCATCACTGCCTTGAACAGTGTCAACTACTCGTCCTAGTTGCCACTGATTTCTCAGAAGGTTATCGTCTTTGATAATGACAATGTCCTCCTTCTTGAGATTGCGTTGAGCTGAGTGCCATTTCTGTCTCATGGAAATGTTCATCAAATATTCCTTTTTCCAGCGACTCCAGAATTGTTCAATGAGATACTGCACTCTCCTCCACCTCTTTGTGGCATATAGGTCCTCTTTGACAAACACTCCAGGGGGAGGGAGAGCAACCTTAGATTTCATCATAATGAGATGGTTTGGTGTTATAGGCTCCAATGCTTGAGGATCATTGATTCCATCCACTGTTAATGGGCAGCTATTGACAATAGCCATGGCTTCATATAACAATGTCCTGAGGGATGCGTCATCAAGTCGGCCTGAACACTGTGCGAAGGTAGCATTCAATACATTTCTGATGGTTCTGATTTGCCTTTCCCATACACCACCTGCATGGCTGGCAGAGAGGGAATTGAAAACAAATTC
>NW_015120932.1:0-1295 GCF_001443285.1 Poecilia latipinna
ATTGAACCAAAGGAAGCAAGGCAGATGCAAGACTTTAAAATTGTGACACTTTTTATGGGTCAAATAGACTCAAAAACTGTAACAACAGCTGTGCGGGGGGCCCAAACACATTTTTTGTCAGGGGGCCCAAGATTTCTGGCGGCGCCCCTGGTCACAAGTATAACCTAAAAAGAGCTTTATGGTACCCTACAAGTAGTAAAGCTCGTTAGCTGAGTACCTCATTTCATTTATTAATGAAACATTTGTGTGTTTAATTTCAAACCATTTCAACCCAGACAGCTGTTGAAACGGCTTCAAGAAATAAATCTTACTATTGTTAGAGGCTGGCTGGATTGTTTCATACTCAGAAGTATCACCTGCAAAATAATAAAAAGGTCAAGGTTAAAAATATAGCATGAATTTAAGACGATTAGTATTAAGACTGTAACCAGTATAACCTAACAGAAGCTTTACGGTACCCTACAAGTTTATGATAAAGTTATAATATAAAAATTTAGTTTTTCCTATAGTTTATGTTAAAAAGTTTGAAAAATCCCCAGTGAGTAGCAGGAGAATACACTTTATAAAAACAACAGAGTTACTAACCATAAAGCAGAGAGCTGTAAACTTGACTCTCTGCCTGGTTGAGTCCTTGATTTGTGGAGGAGCTCTGACTGCTGACCTCTGACCTAAATTATGGAAAAATTAAATTAAATTAAATTCACTGAAGGATTGTTGAGAAAAGTAAATATCAGTTTACTGACCTGATGCTCCATGAAGCTGTGGATGAGGGGAACAAAGTAAACTTGTTGCATTATGGTGAATTTATCCTCAGTTTTGTTAAAACAGCCAAATAAATTAAAATCACTTGATTTTTATGTATCACTTCACATCCCACAACAATGAGAAGAAAAAAGTCTCACATTTGAACCGACTGCAGCGCCACAAGAGCAGGAGAATAATGAGAATAAAGAGAACGACTCCAACAACTGGTCCAACGATCAACATCAGAGAAAATGAAGAGCTGAGAGAACTGGATACAGTTACTGCAAATAAGAAACATTGAAAATGAGAAAACATTTTTATGGATTGAAGATAAAAACATATCATTGGCACTTTATAACAATCATCCAGGATGTGATTAATTCCTGACACAGTAAGATTTTGTTCCCCCAATATATTTGGAGCAAATAAGTATTGTCAGGAACTGGAACAAGCAGTGAGGGAACTACTTTTGTTTTTGCTGTATTTGTAATGAATTAGTTTGTAAAGAAAAGATAAGACTTAGTGTTTACCATTCTCTTTCTATTGTTTAA
>NW_015120933.1:0-1295 GCF_001443285.1 Poecilia latipinna
GACTTCCTTGTTCAGGGCTCCTTAGCTTAAACAACAAAATTTGATTTCATCTGTTTTTAAAGATTTACTAAAAATAATCAGGTGGCGCTGTTAGCCCTACGATATTCTACTTATCCATCTTTCCCTCTTTCTACACAATTTTATCTTATTCAGTTTTAAGAATTCAGCAGCATAAACAAAAATAAATGCAGCAAGAACAATAAAAGTCAAATTAACAAAACAAATTAATATGTTCTTACTGTAAACTTGAGCATTTTCTGCTTAGACTAGCCCCTTTTGTACCACACATTCATTGAATATTGTACTTCAGGTAACATTGTATGTATAAAATTTCACAATCTATTTTTAAAAAGTACAACAAAGTGATGTTGGTAATTGTTTCTGGGCATTAAAGTGCATCAGTTTCCAAAGAATTTAATGAACACAGCAAGGCAAAAACATCTTGCCCACAAGATGTTCGAACACGTTTCTGCTTCCGCTCCAGGGTGTTGCTTTAAAAACTCATGTCTACGTGTTTCGGTTCGTCTTTTTTTTTTTTTTTTCCAAACACACAATGTGGGAGGATGATATCAATTTACCAGGAAGAAGTCAAAGGGAATAATTTCCCAAAAAATAGAATTAGTAGGAATAGAGAGACTTTACTGCCTGTTACACAAGCAAAATAAATACCTTTGATCTTTAGGGACCACTATCTACCATCGTAGTTAAAATTAAGTAGCGTTTATAAAATATGTAAATATTCAGAAGCAAGTTTTTTTTTTTTTTTATCATTTAAGAAGCATAGTTCATTTCATTTATTTGACCGAAATTAAACCAAAATTTAAAAGCTGTGCTCAAAAAGCCAAACATACCCTGAGATTCAGCTGCTTGCGGTACCACCGGCTCTGATCAGTTGGATAATCTTATCAGTCTCGCTCATTGTAGTGGAGGAATTTATGGCCCTTTCTTTACTCAAAGAGTTGTTTCAGAAGTTGTATGCAGATCTATCTTAAGGTCCTATCAGAGCATTTTAGTCAGGGCAAAGCCTGGACTTGACTGAACTTTTCTAAACCCTTTAAATTTTTAGCCACTCTGCTATCGATTTGCCTCCAAGTTCAGAAAAACCTTTTGATTCACCTCATGGATCTACTCTTAATCTGGTAGAATGTTCACTTCTGAGAAGTTTGAGTGCTGTCCTTAATATTTTCAGTTTATTAGAGACATTTTTCTCAGTGCCGATGAACCGAGCACCTTCTAACCGTTGTCAGATTTTATGGACTGCAACAATTACTTTTCTGCTATCATTACTGGAGTCC
>NW_015120934.1:0-1295 GCF_001443285.1 Poecilia latipinna
CTAGTTTGAAAACTACTACACCTAGACACTTCAAACCTGGACTAGATTATTCTGCTCTTCAAGAAGAATCTCTATAGCCATGTTTGGGATTTGGGAAACTCTTTTCTGATTTGTGAAAACTCTAAATTTCAATGTTCACAGTTTTTTTGGCATCTGGATCACCATAGATCTGCTCTAATTAAAAAACTACTACACCTAGACACTTCAAACCTGGACTACATTATTCTTCTCTAATAGCAGAATATTTAAAACCATGTTTGGGATTTGTGAAACCTTTTTCTGATTTGTGAAAACTCAATAAAGTTAGATTTTCACCATTTTTGGCACCTCTTTCATTACTACAACTGCTCTAATTAAACTACAACTCCTAGACTCTTCAAACCTGGACTATATTATTCTCCCCTTTAAGCAGAATATTTAAAACCATGTTTGGGATTTGTGAAACTTTTTTCTGATTTGTGAAACTTCAATAAATGTTTTTTACCACTTTTTTGCATCTGGATCACACTAGAACTGGTCTAATTCCAAATCTACAACACCTAGACTCTTCAAACCTGGAATAGATTATTCTTCTCTTCAAGCAGAATATTTAGAACCATGTTTGGGATTTGTGAAACTTCACTAAAGATCAGATTACTATTCATATATGTTCCATGCAGTTTTTTTCAAATTCAATTCTAATTCAAAACCACTTTATTAATCCCAATGGGAAATAAAATGTTGGTGGAACTCATTAATTTTTCAAAGAGTTATTGTAGATGGTGATGGCTGTTGGAAGGACAGATCTTTTGCAGGGGTCTGTTAAGGGAAGTTTCACAAACAGCAAAGGGAGAAACCGTTAAAGTACAACTCAAAACCACGTCTTTCTTGCTCTCTGTATCAGCGCAGCTACTGTATGGCTAGCTAGCTGTTACTGTCTCTTACTCTGCAGTTGTGGAGACATAATGTCTGGGATCATGAGCGCCCCCAGCGATGAGGCACGAGAACTGCCTGCCTCACCTCGAATCTATTCTCTGCAGTTTATGATCGCTCCTCAGCACACGAAACACGTTACACACACAGTTGGTGACAATAAAAACACAGTACATTAAATACATAAGCTAAATTATGGAAAATCAGTTCATACATTAAATGTTTTTAACCATTTTATTGGTGATGAACAGACAGGAGGAGCATGCTCTCATAGAATGGCAACCGGTGCAGTTAGTGAGAGGTTGATCAATCCCAGGTGAGGCTCAGCTCACTGCTGCCTCACTGGCTTCGCTTCCAAGCATTTGAATGGGAAAATGTGAAAA
>NW_015120935.1:0-1294 GCF_001443285.1 Poecilia latipinna
AACAGACCTTTAAATTTTAGCTAAAGTACATGAGTTATAATTATGGGATGGATGATTGGCTGATTGGCACTAGCGATGAAAGGAAATGCGACTGGCTCTCTTTCAGTGTAGCTCCTTTATGAAACTGCTCAGATTGAAGAGGAGCCATGGATACAGTACCATGAATCAAGTGTTGTGTACGAGTTGAGTTAGTAGCTCAGTGTTTCGGACTGCACTCTTCTGCACACAGATCTCCACCATTGTTCTAGATTAAAAGAAACATTATCACTTACTTACCTGTAAGTGACAGGTAAGTAACAATGTAGCTTTATTAGCTACTTCGTTAGCATACTGAGCCCAGTATGCTAATGAATTATCATTCGGACATGAGACCATCAAATGTGAATGATTTCTGTTCCTAAATTTTGTATCCATATTTTTTAACACTTGTAAAGTCGGTTAAAAGCAAATGAATTTAATTCAGTATGTGTCTATAAAAATGTTGTGCTTTTAAAATTAACTGACTTAAGACATTGAGTTTATGGCTAAATATTGGTATTTTATCAGCAACAGAAAAACTTGTTATGGCTAGTAGAAATATTTGTTTTGTTGTAAAGTGGAAAAAGTCACAGTGGCTCCTTATGGGTTCTGCTTTATTTCTGTATGCTGGCTGCTGGCTGCTGCCCCGAGGGCTTTTCTTTTCACCTTGCATTTGTGTTGCATTCACTATATTACCCCCCCCCCAAGTGTTGTAATTGGAAAATAGAAACTGACATCATTTACATAACTGTACCTAATAAATCAAGAAGTGAACTGGGGTAAGCTGCTAGTTAAATTTTGCACACTCAATTATTATTCTTATAATTATTGTGCATCTTAAACAATGTTTGGAGTCGTTCTTATGGTGGTTGAAGCCGAGGTTTTTACCCAATCTGTTCAGTGTAACAAACAAAATGATGTGTTTTTATGTGAGCCTGTGATGGAAGGGGGGGCACAACAAACAACGTTTTATTTTAGCGCAGCACAACTATGATGGATGAAATTGTGCCTGGATGACGGCTAAAAGTGTGGTTTCAGAAGGATGTAGGGATGCACACAACGTGTGTGTGTGTGTGTGTGTGACAGTCTGCAGAGATGTGCTGAATCCTAAAACACAGCTCCGCCTCTCTAGAAGCATTCAAGTCAGCAGGAGAAATTGCAACTGCATGTATTAGCATAAGTTAAAGGCCTTTCAAAAGTCTTCACATCAGAGGAACTTTTAGACATTTTTGTCATGTTGCAACTACAAACGTCAGTGTACTTTTTAAAGGAGAGG
>NW_015120936.1:0-1293 GCF_001443285.1 Poecilia latipinna
AATGCATTGAATTTCCCCCTATTCTGATTTTTTGTGTTGAAACTAACTCAAACTTTTGGAGGGGGGAAAAAAGTCTAGAGACTTAATTTTTTTCCTCCCTTTTACTAATTCACAGATTCATTTTCTATGTTGTTTTCCTGTTCAGAATTGGGGAAGGAGACTGGATAATTTAGAGCCACCAGCTCATCTATTCCTTTTTTTTTTATTTTTTAGGCAGATTCATGCATCTAAAACCTGTATAATGACGCTGCATCAACGGATTCTCTTTTTGTTTGTACAACTGATTTCTTTAAAACAAAATGTTGTTTTTTTTCCATTAAAAGAGACAACAATTTAAATTGGTATTTTCTGAGCATGTGTTTAACACCAGCATGTTTCTATGTATACAGATTCAGAAAGAGCAGCTGAGAGAGAGCGGTGACTGACCAGGACTCTGACGGTGTTGTTGAGGTCTCTGGTTAAGTTAGTGCAGCCAGCATGGCAGGGAGAAATGTACTCAATCCCACTGGAGTCACAGACAGGATGGAAGGCGCTCTCAGGACAGAAGCAGCTGGTGGAGCACTTGGGTAATGACCTGTAGGGGGCAGCACAGTTCAACCAATGCACATTAAAGCAACCTAAGCCGGCATCAGTCTTAGTAAAATGCAACACAGATATGCATTATGGGGACAGAAATCGTGGGATTTCTTTGCCTTAATCTTATTTTCCAGTTGAAGGAAGTCTGAAAAATAAGATCACTCTGCTATGTCCCAGTTTTTGTAGGACTTTCATTTCAAGTTAAAAGCCTGGCCTGTTTCCTGAAGGATTGGATTGACAGTATCTATATTTTTAGAATGTTTGTAAAATATGCTACTAAATTTTGTCGTACTTTTGAGATAAAAAAAAAAATCTGACATATACAGCTGAAACCAGAAGTTTACATACGCCAAATAAAGTTAGACATTTTATTCTTTCTTCTGAAGTTAAATCAGAGTAAACTTCTCCTGTTTTAGATCAGTTAGAATTATCAAAATGATTTCTATTTGCTAAATTTATCATCTCCACCAATGCCACAATAATAACAGAGAGAATAAATAAGCTATTTATTTATTAATGCCTTCAACATGAGCAGTTTACATACAGAATGATTGCTTAGATTCAGATTTCTTAGATTCAGCGGCATGTAGCTAAAGGAGCAATATTTAGCCAGCTTATCTGTGACCCTTTGGAGAGATTTAGAGATAAGCATGTGTTACAAATATGCAAGCACAAAGCTTTTCTCTGGTGCAAAACCTGATCTAAAAACAAAAGCTT
>NW_015120937.1:0-1293 GCF_001443285.1 Poecilia latipinna
AAATGTTAATGCACAGTACTCAGCCACGCCCCTAACTCCTCCTAACCTCCAGCGGACTGACTACTGACCAGCTCTCCATCTCACGGGTCCGAAAAGCCTCTAATTCCTGGGTATTACCGCAAATAAGAATGTAGAGAACTTTTGTTTAAGCTGGGAGCGAGAAAGATTCGTCTAAGCTCTAACTACCTTCATCCAGACGTTATGACCCGCTTCAGTCTATGATTCAGACATCGGAGTAGCCCCGCCGGTGTCCGAGCTCATAAACCACGTCTGTTCACGGTAGCTCTTTCCCTGTTATTAACGTGCACTTGTTACCGGCTTAGATAATTTTAGCGACTAGGAATAAGTCCCAGGGTCATTATTTATCTGAACTAAAGAACGTACGAAGCCACCCTAATTTACTAGGACCACAAACACTGGTTTTACAATAATCAGAAGAATTAAATCTAGTTGACTCAATTAATTTAACTGTCCACAACATCAAATTAGACTTTAGTATTTTATTAGCAAGCTTTAGCAAGGGAAAAAGACATACAGCATTTCAATAAAAATTAAGAAATTAATACTTTTAAGAATTTTTAGAAATTACTCCTACTTCTAACCCTACACTGTGTCTTAATCTAAATAGAGGCTTTGGGGGAGGCAGTATTACTCAAACCCAGATGCAGAGACGATCTTGGCAGCAGAAAACTTTAACGTCCATGGATGGAGTCCTGTCTTTGTCTTGGCAGAATCCTTTTAGAATAGATCCAAAGTTGAACTGGTGAGAATCCTCAATGAACTCAGTTCTTTATCCATATGCGATCTTTGTCTATTCCCCATGTCCACTGCAGCATCGTTGGAATCTTTTGGGTTGAGCGTGGGGCCGCAGTCGAATCAGAATCCCGGGTTGTGGGTAAACGGATCTTGTTCCTTTCTTGTGCAGCGCGTAGTCGTCCCGGGGTATCATCACGCAGCCCTCCGTTGATTCTGCATCTCCATGTGTGCTCGACTCGAACGCTGCGGAACAAAGAACCCCGATCCTTCTGTCTGGTGTCTTTTTATTCTTATCAGCAGCCACACACTTTCTTTCCTCACGTGCGTTTTTCCTTGACGTCAACTGCCTTTTGGTTGGCCTCAACCTTCAGATGAACTCCCTTGTTTTTTAGAACTGAACTTTCTGAAGTTCTCTGTTTGCCCTCTGCACCTGTTTCCTTCATGCATCTCAAAAATCTCACTTCCTGTTTCTGCTTGGACAGATGATCTCATATCCATCACCATCTTGGAGACATGATGTCTGTTCTGATGACCTAA
>NW_015120938.1:0-1293 GCF_001443285.1 Poecilia latipinna
AAAGGCCAGGAGTTTCGCATTTACAAGAATCTAACCTGGTTGGATGGAGACATGCAAGTAATGAAAAGAGTGCAACATTGCTCATCTTCTTGAAAATCATATGTTTAACTATTTTTTGTTTTGTTTTGTTTCAGGTTCCAGTCTCCGTTTGCTCAGAGAGTTGTCCTCCAGGAACTCGTAAAGTGTTGCAGAAAGGAAAACCAATCTGCTGCTATGACTGCATACCATGTCCTGAAGGAGAGATCAGTAATATGACAGGTGATTGTAATGTTTTCCTGCAAACCTGCATCATCAAACAGTAAAGGAGTAACAACCATTTATAACTTTATTTTCAGATTCTCCTGATTGCATTCCATGTCCAGGAGAGTTCTGGTCAAATGCAAAGAGAGATGCCTGTTTTCCCAAACCTGTGGAGTTTCTTTCCTTCAATGAAGTCCTGTCAATCATCCTGGCTGTATTTTCTGTTGGTGGAGCCTTTCTGGCCATAATTACAGGGATGCTTTTCTTCCATCACAGAACAACTCCAATTGTCAGAGCCAACAACTCTGAGCTGAGCTTCCTGCTGCTCTTCTCTCTGACTCTGTGTTTCTTATGTTCACTAACTTTCATTGGAGCCCCCTCTGAGTGGTCCTGCATGCTGCGGCACACAGCGTTTGGCATCACATTTGTTCTCTGTATCTCCTGTGTTCTTGGCAAAACTATAGTGGTTCTAATGGCCTTTAAAGCTACACTTCCTGGTAACAATGTTATGAAATGGTTTGGTCCTGTACAGCAAAGAATGACTGTAGTATCTTTTACCTTTATTCAGGTTATAATATGTATCATATGGTTGGTTGTGAGTCCTCCCTTCCCAGTGAAAAATCTGAGCACCTACAAGGAGAAGATCATCCTGGAATGTGCGTTAGGCTCTGCTGTTGGTTTCTGGGCTGTGCTCGGCTACATCGGCCTGCTGGCTGTGTTTTGCTTTGTGTTAGCTGTTCTAGCTCGGAAACTACCTGATAATTTCAACGAAGCCAAGATGATAACCTTCAGCATGTTGATATTCTGCGCCGTCTGGATCACCTTCATCCCAGCTTATGTCAGCTCTCCTGGAAAATTTACTGTGGCTGTGGAGATATTTGCTATTCTGGCCTCCAGTTTTGGACTGATACTGTGTATATTTGCTCCAAAGTGTTTCATCATTTTGTTTCACCCAGAGAAGAACACCAAAAAACATTTAATGAATAAAAATTAAAATGTCCCTAGCAGTCACAAAGACATTGTGAGGAAACAATAGAAAATATTAAGTGATTT
>NW_015120939.1:0-1292 GCF_001443285.1 Poecilia latipinna
TATCACAGATTTAAAAAGAAATTTAGCGCCCCCTTCACTGGGCCAGGACCCCTTGACCTCGTTAGCTGCCCTGACTAATGCCTAAAGAAAATACGAGGTAGAATACTTAACATTTTGAAAACAATTTTATTGAAACCACTGATATTGAAAGACCAACATTTTTGTAATATCTAATAAAAAATTTGATCATACATGACCTACTTCAGGACTTTTTAATGGCGAAGAGAACAGGCAATAGCAACACAGACCAACGACAAGGACCAACGACATGAACCAACAACTTGGACCAACGACGTTCATCACATATGCAGCGAACGCATATGCAACATCTACATATGCATCATCTACATCCAACATAGAACAATGACATAGACCAACGACACATAGCAACGACACATCTGCACATATGACTTCTACTTATTTTTGATACAAATGGAACCCCATATGTGAAAACGTTAGCTGCTAAGCTAACAATCAGCGGTTACCTTCGGGCCAATTAAGCTACATAGGAAATATTTTTCGGTTGTTTAAAAGCGAATTTCTGGCAAAGTCAAGTAATTCTGATCTTTCATCCTTACCTGGGGAAGGTGATGCCAATGAATCCAGTTTGTTTCGTAAAACGGTTGAAACACACAGAACAGGACTGAAGGAGTTCCGATCGCTCTGCTGCCACGTACAAGATGGCGGACGCAGTTACGTACGGCTCAGCGCTCCATGAGGGGTCTACGTATTGATGTCTATGGTTTATGTACTGTGGCACTAACTGGTAAAACAGAAGAGAAGGACATTTTTTGATCCGAGACCTGGTGGAGAAGACGACCATGGCCACATGAGAGAAAAATCCAAGTGTTCGGAAATTAATGTTGGAACTGAATTATCTTCCGTGGACAAAGCTACAGAGATGATGCTAATGTCATGTTTTTCTGTTTGTCCTCTTCTAGAGGTGCTTAACAATTCTAGAATTCTTAAGCCGATTTCAGCTTTTATGTGAAGCTGTGTTCTACTCTGTTGAGTGCTAACCGCGTTGTTAGCCCGCCATTTCGCTGAAGCTAAGGCTTTCTACCGTTCGAAATACGGGCCATTCATTTCTCCATATACTGAATCTCATTCTTTTTATTTTTCTTACACTCAAAGGGAACAGTGTCTTTTTGAGAATAAAGAACCCCTTCCATGTGAAGCTCCGTGTGCTTTATTAATCCCGGCTTCACAAATGTTTGACAGACGGAGTGCTGCTTCTGCTCCACCTGGTAGTGAACACTCATACCGAACCTCTGCTTAAAGCTGCAGCATCT
>NW_015120940.1:0-1292 GCF_001443285.1 Poecilia latipinna
ACTGAAAAGCTTCTTCCCTGTGTACGAGGCACATCGCCCGTCCAAAACCGATCATCTCCATAATGGATATATGTCCGATCTTCTAATTTCCTTTGCTGCATAAAGTACATTGCATTTATTCTGGCGTTAGGTAAATGTACCTTGAAGGAGAATAGCACTTAAATAAAAGTCCAACAAGGACATTCATTTAGAATTAAAATAACTCACCTGAACTACCATGATAGATAAAATGTGTGTAATAAAAGTCATTAATGAAGGGGAAAAAACTCAATCCAGACTTTAAGTTTAGGGTCTGGTTCGCAGAGTATGTAGTTAATTTTTCCCCCCCAATTATTCAATGGGAAAAAATAAACTAACCTCAGTTAAGTAAAATAAAATTGTAATCAAAACTTTTGGAATTGTAATGATTTCTTTTTAAAAAACAAAACGTTTTGTTTAAAAAACTTTTTTTTAAATTAAATAACTCATTTTTGTCTCATGAACTTAAAAAGTTATTTGCCAAACAAACTTTTATTTGCACACATCAGAAATCTTTTGTTGTGATTTTAGGCCCTGCCCATGACGTCTTGTGAGAATCAGAAGCAAAACTTTGAGTCACAAACAAAAACTTAGAATAGAAAAAGATTTATGACATGCGCAAATAAGTTTGTTTTGCAAGAAAAAAAAATCACTTCATGAGTCAAAAATGTGTGATTTTAATTAAAAAAAAATGATAAGCAAAACTCAGTTGGCTTTTCTCATTGTGACATGCATTAACAATTCAATTTTTTCTTCTTTTTTTTCTGCAGTTCCACATTAAAGTTTTATGCAGCTTTGCTTTCCTGAATGAACCATCTTCATCTCCACTGCAAGTGCAGCAAACAGGCAGCTCTGTTTTATAGATTACAGTCACTAAAAGGTTGCATTGTGCCCTTGTTAATATTTTTAATAGTGTAATTCTGTAAAGACAAAATATGTCTGGTGGTCTAGCTCTGATTTACATATCTCACTAAATTGCGGGTTTGAATATTGCAATACTTTCCTATAACAAAATAGACCTGCAGAAAGAAATAAAATATCTTGCATATGCATAGTTGTATGTTCTATATAGAGATTTTTCTTAGCTTTGATTGCAAAATGACAAAATTTTGTAATTTATCATTGTTTTATTAAACTCTGAAAACTGTGTGGCTTTAATATTCTGTCCTAAAATGCGATTAGATGTGCCCTTTTTTTTTTTTTTTTTTTTTGGGGACCTGCCCCTTTTGGGGGCTCTGCCCGGCCCTGGGTGTAATTTTTTTCTCCTGTTTGCA
>NW_015120941.1:0-1291 GCF_001443285.1 Poecilia latipinna
AATAAAGTAACAAAACAAGTCAGGAAGATCTAAGTAGCCAATAAATAACTGTTTCTAAATAAGCATAAAAAAAAAACAACAATCCAATACAGAAACTTCAACAAATTCCCACCAGTTCACAGTAATTCACAATGAGAGTCCCCTATTTAAGATAAAAGTTTTGTCCATAATCAATGATTTTCATGTTTACAGTAAACAGTTTCTGACATGTTTATGACTCCATATCTTCCCCTTCAGTTTATCACCTACTGGTTTGGTTCCACTTTCTCACAGATCAGCCCCACATGTTTACAGAGAAACAGATCATCTCAGAACTCGCAGCAGCTCCTTTCCTCCTCACCGTGTCGACTAAAACTCGACCTTTGTCTCCTCTGACCTTCTCCGCCTCCACCGCCTCAGAATCACTCAGGACTTTTTTCTCCAGCAGTTTGTCCAGCAGACTCTGCAGAACCGGTTCTGAAATCCCATCGATGATTCTGGTCCGGGTTTCCTTCAGCTGCTCGTCAGAAGGCAGACCCGGTTTCACTCTGTGAGCTAAAAGACAAACACGTCTCTCCCAAACGCAGCAGGAGGTTTCCTTCTCCTTCACGCTCAGCTTAATGTTTCCAGTGATGCTGCTGAAAATCACCTGGATGGAGGTGAAGTAGCTGCTGTAGGATTCTGGGTCAAACTCTGCTTCTGTGGGCTGAACCAGAACCGATTCTCCTGCAGGACTGGTGGACAGAGAGTAGGTCTCCTCTGGACGCAGTTTGCAGTGTGGAGGAGCATCTATGAACGTCTCCAGTCCAAATAATTTCTTCCTGGTCCGCTTCAAATCCCGGATCACAACATTCCCTGGAAGAAGCAACAAATTGAGGAAGGAAGTGACATCAGGATCAGCTGGAGGTTTGTAGAACAGCAGAACCAAGGCTCGGACCGGGTCAGGAGGAGAATCTTCATCCTTGACGTTCCCAAAAGCAGAAAACCCTGTGATGCTGATGACGATGTGAGTCTCTGTGATCCTCTCAGGCCTGATAAACTCCACGCCTTCATCATGGAGGTGAGCGACTGACAGGAAGTGACATCGTCCTGTGGAGCGGACCTCACAGTGAGGCAGATGAAGCCGAGCCACAGACCGCTGCTGGCAGCTGATGTCAAACAGAGGTCCTGCAGGCTTCTTGCCATGTGGGCTCAGTAAGCTCCTGTTCCAGGGAACCACCCTGTAAAACACGTCTCCTCCTCCCGTCATGTCAAACACCAGGCCGCTCACTCTGCACTGGTACCGGCCTGGACCGGAGCACTGGAACCAGCA
>NW_015120942.1:0-1291 GCF_001443285.1 Poecilia latipinna
CAAGGCGGAGACGTTATAAACTGGGTTGTTTCGCCACACAGAAGCTGACAGGTGTGGAAAAAGTGCCACAACTCATAGTGTGACTGTCAAACACATGTAGCCCTGGGGTTTGAGAACCACAAGAAGTGGGGGGTTTATGTCTTTTGATAAGTACCTGGAGTTAAAAATGGGTAATGGAGTTACATAAATGTACATTTCGGTGATTTATCTATTGCAGCGTAAGTAAGAGGTTGAATCCCATAGGTTTGAGAGTAACGGAAATTTACGAGGGAAAGTAAAGGGGACTTAAAAAAAAAGAAGGGGAAAGAAGAAAGGAGCAGAGTGTTGAAAGAGTCGTAACGAGGAATTTTGTATTAAAACAGAGGGGACAATATCTGTGTTAGATATAGTAGTTGAATATAACCATTTCTATACGCTGAGTATAGTACAGTGCTGAGGAATAAGAGTTAGGAACTGTGAAGAGGACTGTGATTTATGAGGGGACCTAGCTACGGAGCACATGTTCGGCGGAACGACCAAGATGGCGAGAGGTTTCTCATAAGGACAGATATCGTTGTAAGAAACGTGTTTGAAGAAGAAAAAGAGTAAAGAAGAAAAGAAGGGACTGTGGACTCGGAAAACAGCATTGATGTTGAGGACATCGGTGGAGGAGGTTTTCGTGAGTTCATCGAGTTACCAGACGAGGAAAAAGAAACGCGGACGGCAGGATTGCTTCGGCGAATTCGAAAACCAACAGGCCTGCGACGAAAGATTCAGCGGGTATTGGACGGTTTGTGAGAGAATGTGGGCTCTGTGAGTGTGTGTGTGTGTGAAATTATATGTTTGAAATGTAAAAGGGTGTAGAATTGAGAACTGTGAGTTTTGGGAATGTTATTAATGAGTTATGTATACTGAAATGTGTTAAATTTCTGCCAAAGTTCTGGGTAGAGGAAAAAAAAAAAGTTAACTGTGTGGAAAAAATAATAATAATAAACCCGAAGTTCTGCATGGATGTCTGGGTTATTCTAGATGAGACAAAATAGGAAGGAAAATAGTAACTGAGTAGTAGTCACTACATTTAGGTAAACCTGATCGGTATATACCGGAAAGCTAACGAACCCTAGTAGTATCCCACTTGAGAGCGAGAGTTCTGTCCTGGGTCCAGGTACGGGAGCGGTGGGTGCTACACACAGAATGTCTTTATTGCTTTTATGCTTTATCCCACTGTCGCCCCTTCGTGTGAAGCGTTATATAAAAGCTGTCAAGCACCTGCCTTGTCTTTCATATTAGTCAAAATAAGCTTTTTTCTGTA
>NW_015120943.1:0-1291 GCF_001443285.1 Poecilia latipinna
CAGGAAGAAGCCTGCCCCAATATTCAGAACACCTGGGCCCCTAATCACCTCATGATTGTTGGAGAGTATAAAGGGAGACTCTCTCACCTGGTTGCTTATGCTGGCATTTGGTCACATACTGTTGGGAAGGTCGCTTGGAAAGCATGCAGGTCTTAAGCTCTAACATCAGTAAGTAATGTTTCTCCTTCTGCATAAGATCTACAAATTCAGTGTTTGACTTGAATTGTTAAAATCTAGAAACCACTGGAAGTCTCCTGCTTGGTATTGGGGTGTGGCTGTAATTCACCTTCCCCACTGCAGTTTTCACATAAAACAGGTATGTATTGTTTTATTGCACCCATACAGCTCCATAACACCAAAAATAACAATTATTCATATATAGAACATATTGGAAAGCTGATCCTCCTGCTATGGGCTGGAAAGGATCCTCTGGTTTGAGGTGAAGTCATCCAGCTCTGGTAAGTGACAATGGTTTCCTCTGGCTTCCATCTTCTGTAAATCACCTACTAACCTTTTCATCTGATTCCAGCCCTGACACTGCTGCAGCTCACTGGAGACCCTGCTGTTTTGTTTCACTGCTTGGTTTCATTTTTTTTTGTTTAAGTTTACCTTGTTTCATCGGTTGACTTTGTTTTATTTTTGTAACTGCTGTTTAATTTGTTTGGTCTCTTAGTTTTGGGTTTTTTCTTTTGTTTAAATTTACTTTGGAGCATTCTATTGTGTTGTGGCCTCCAGCCTTGCTGCAGGTAGCAGCCTTGGGTTCTTTGACTATTCTATTAAAGTATTGATGTGTTTAATTGGTTATGTTGGAGGTAACCTCATTTTAGTCTGTGGCCAAGTTTAAATTGTAGTATTTGTGATTTTGTATTTGCTTGTTTAACCCCACCCTTTTGTCTCCAGGCTGAGAGCTGAAGGTAGTGGGAGGGGCCTCCTGGGAGACTGGAACTGTGTGTCGTGCGAGTGGCCGGTGTTGGGATTTCTTCACGATTGAATGCCTGTTCACAAGTGTTTGGGGTGATTTATTTTGGATTTATAATTTATTTTAGGACCAGTTCCCATGTGGACCGCCCTCCCCCTGCTGGTAGGCCTCAGTACTGTACACTCCCTTCCTATTGTGTCCCTTATGTTGTGATTCTTTTACATGAAACAATAAAATGTAATTCATTTTTTTGGAAAAGTCTTGTTCTCCTTGGTCATGAACCTCGAGCCTACTGGCAGTCTAATTCCTTGGGTGCAATTCCCAAGGTGGCGTTGTTGGCAGCTTCTGGTTACCCTGCTGTGAGGAGCAGAT
>NW_015120944.1:0-1291 GCF_001443285.1 Poecilia latipinna
GAACAAATACATAAAATTAAGAAAGTATAAGACTTCTCATATAGGGAAGAAAAGGATTTATTAGATAAAATATTCCTACTTGCCAAAATAAATCAATACATGGGTCTGCAGGTGATTATGATATTAGAGCAGTTTTGGAGCTGAAAGAACCAGCTCTATTTTTGGGAGAAGCGCCACAAGAGCCGACTCTGGAACAAGCCGAAATTCCCATCACTGGTGCAAAGTGTGTCCCAGTTCTCAGCATCTGTCTTTTGTCCTGCCCCCTTTGGGCCCTAGATCAGCAATTTGGCTAAGAACATATTTAGGTGGACTTTAGCAGGGTATATTATCCACAATTCATTGTTGCATGTGATTTTAACAAATAAAGGCAGAAATGTGGCAATGTTTTTTTTTTATGAAAATTTAAAGAAAATAGTATGATACACACTACATCAACTTATGACACCCCACACATCAGTAACAACGTTTGATAAACTGAGCAGAAAAAAATAATACTTAAAAAAAGAATAGTGAGGAAAGAAAATTATGCAAGAGGAATTTAAATTGGGCTTTTGTATTGTTGCAAAGTTTAAGTATATCCTTAAATAAAATTATTTCACTTAAAAAATGTAAAAAAGAAAAAAAAGTGGCATTTGTGAATAAAAAAAAACCAGAACATGTTATTGTTCATATCATAAGTCGACTCATCATCTCATTAGACCAAATGTTATTACATCAAAACTTAAAAAGGGAGTGCATTTCTTGTACAAGAATCTTTCTAAAATATTAGAAAGATATTTCTAATATTAAATACCAATTCTACAAATGAAAAAGGTGTTCTGTTATCTCAATACCGGTCACACAGTGAAAAGGAATTGGTTTTGAAAGTCATTACAGGGAAACTTCATTCAATTTTGAAATGAATTTAATTTTTTGTGGGAGTGGAAAAGATAGATATTTGGTTCTTATTCTCAGGTTAGCAGGGAAGAAAACTGACTGTGGTCCTTTTAAATCTCTTGTGGCATTTTTTGTTTATAAAGTCACATCCACTCATAATCAGAGATGGTTCTTCTGAAGTAACGGCTGAATATGTAAGCGTGTCTTTAATTAGCAGAATCATCGTAGGAAGAATTGCAATTAAGAAAAACTGAATGTAACAGTACATTTAATGACAAAATCATCAAATGCTAAAAAGTTGCCACTGGAAATAAGGCAATGTTCACTGAGCAAGCTGTGTCTGTTGCAAAAAAAAAAAAAAAGTTTTCAAATATAAAGTATTGAAATGATTTGTTTCATTCTACTGTAAATATAC
>NW_015120945.1:0-1290 GCF_001443285.1 Poecilia latipinna
GCTGCTGCTGTCTGAGTCCTGACCAGAACCAGGAACATGGATTAGTTCCCAGCAGCTGCAGAGGCTCATGGGTAACAGGCTGTTTGGATCCTGGGTTGGTTGGAGGTTTGTTTATCGTCCTGTTTCTTTGATTAGACCAGTTTTGTTTCTGTTTTACTTTAGCAGTTATTCTAGTTATGTTTATTTCTTCTCTAGTTTAACTATGTTCTAGTTATTCTTTAGTTTTAGACTCATTTCATGGCTGGCCGCCTCCACCGTTCATTTAGAAACTTTGTCATTTTATACAATTTAAAAATTAATTCATGTAAGTTTGGAACAAAACAGCAATTTTATTTTTATTGATTATAAACTTTATTAATGGCAAAAAAAAATACATAGAATGGCTCACAATGATTCATCTGGATCTGAATAAACTTTAAATTAGATGATTGTTAACTAAATACTTTATGTTCTTCATAAAACATTACATATAGTTCATCATGCAGACACATGACTGAGGTACTGAGATGCAGCAGTGAATCCTGCAGCAGGTCAGTTTGGATGTGGCAGCAGAGAGAAACGATGCTGCTGCAGTTTAAGTTTTGTTTGTTTTTGATACGTTGCAATCAGATAAATTTATCTTTTTTTTATTCTGCAGTGAGAAATGAAAATGTGATTTTATCTTTTCTAACTAATAAATTAATAAAAGCATCAAATGACAGTTTAAAAACACAGAAATGGTTGAAAACTTTATGAAATCAAATCTGATTTAATAAGTTTGGAGTTATTTGATAATATAGACAGAAAAGTTTACAAATTGTACTGGAAAGCACAACAAGCTAACAAACTGACTCAGCAGTTAGTTAGTTAGTTAGTTAGTTAGTTAGTTAGTTAGTTAGTTAGTTAGTTAGTTAGTTAGTTAGTTAGTTAGTTAGTTAGTTAGTTAGTTAGTTTGCACCAGCTGTGAAAACTCCTCCAGTCCCAGAGGACCAGAGTTAAAAGCCTCCATGATGTTCTGGTTCTTTACTACAAGCAGCAGTAAAAACCCAGCAGGTTCTCCCCATTTGTCTCTCTAATCTTGATGTTTTCATTCATTTTAACATGATTTAGGAGAATAATTAAGTTCAGTGCACAACAAGTAAATTATCACTGGTGAAAAATAATAACTTTCTGAACATACAGTATAAAACTAAAAGGCCTGAAATGTACCAGAAATATTCTGCATGACTCCCACTGATTACATTAGAGTCTAAATTAAAAAGCAGAAGTGAAGCTGAAGCTCTGTGTCAGATGCCTGGTAACGTTGTACTA
>NW_015120946.1:0-1289 GCF_001443285.1 Poecilia latipinna
TTCCCATAAACTGTTCCCTCAGTCATGAAGGTAGAGATTAAACTCTGAGAGGTGGCCTCAGGATGATCCATCTTTAAACACATACACCTGCTAGCAAATAATAAAAACAAATCAAATTTTATTTGCATGGCACCTTTCAGCAACAAGGCAGTTCAAAGTGCTTTACATCATAAAATACAAAGTCAGAGAAACGCAGTCAGCGATTGAAACATCACATTTAACCGTCGTTTAAGATCAGATTGTTGATTGCTTCATTTATTATGTCTCAATAGCAACTTTAACCAGCTGGTGTTTAGTCTAGATCAGAGGTCATGTTAACGGAATATTTTCCGTATTTGACCGGTTATTTTTTTAAATGACAGGAACATTTAAAGCCCGTCGGTCATTTGACAGGTTCTAATTAACACCCTCATGCGAGGACATGATGGACTTTACACAAAGTTCATCGCAGAGGCAACAAAAATCAATCAATAAAACATCCTTCCTGAATATCATCTCATGGTCTCTGAACTAAATGTGTCTTTCTGACCGGAGCTGACAGCGTGTTGAAGAGTTATGGACCGGACGCTTTGGAGCGTCTGGTTAGGAAGCGCATTACAAACCTTTGGTTGAAATGGCGCGTTAAATTCAAGTCTCCATTACAGACCAGAGAAAACTGAAGAGAATGCAACGTTGTGTTAATCCATTTGAGGAGCCGGTAGTTTATCTTGAGGAAATAAATGACGATGCAAAAGTTAATTAGACTGCGTGCTGCTCAACCACTGCGGACGCGGCTCCGCCGCTGCGAAGAATAAGAAACTGCTGAGAGTAACTCATCCAGCGGATTTAACAAATGGAGCCTTCTTGGTGCACGTTACACAGGAGAGCGGCGCTCTGGAGGAGCTGCAGACGTAACATCTGTCCGTTTCGGAGAAGCGAAACCACGCTAAATAAATAAATAAATAATCCTGGTAAAAGCGCACACCGGACCGCGCAGGGTAAAACACTCAGAGTTCAGTTGATCTGTTTGGATCAGACAGATCCAACTGACTGATGAATTAGTGCAGATATTTTTCTGCAGATGGGAACCAGGAGGAAGTGCGTTCAGACCCCAGCGAGTGAAGCGATGCTAATTTAAATAAAGTCGCTTAATTTAATTTATTAAAAGTTATTGGGGCCTCAGTCAGTGGTTTTTTGTCACTACGGAGAAAAGTGTAGATACATTTATCTGCTTAATCTGTGACGGGATCTGGATTCACGGTGAATATTAACTAAACCGCATAAAATGCGACTAAACAGTCGATGTTAAT
>NW_015120947.1:0-1289 GCF_001443285.1 Poecilia latipinna
TAAAACTTTCTACCAGAATTATGCCAGAGGCCAATTGATAGCTGCAAAAAAAAAAAAAACATGTGGTTGAGATCTACTTTCTGAGGTGTATCTAATATGAATTCAGTGTTGCATTTTAAAATATCTCTGCTCAAACTAGTGTTGGAGCTAGTTCTGTTTTTTTTTTTTTTCTTGCATGGTGAACCCAGTGTGAGTTAAGCTGCACACTCCACTGCCGTGCATGAAACTGTATTAGTCATAGTTCTGCTCTGCTCTGCTTTGCTGGCTGCAGCCACACTTCAGAATTATCTAATGGGAGCTTTTAGATGGACAGTTCAGGTCCCAGGGTCTGAGGGATTTACAGCTGGGTTTAGCAAGGGAGAACCAACACAAGCCATTACCAGGCTGTCATCCAGCTTCCACGAGAAAAAATAAATACATAAAACCTTGGTCAAGGTAGGTGTCTCATAATCTGATTGAAAGGAAGACAAAAATTTACCTCGTTTCCTCGTAGAAGCTGTGAATCGTTGCAAGGCATTTTTTTTTTAAATCCAAACTAAAACTAATGGAGTAAAAGAATTTGGCAGCCACAAGTATTTGGTTTTGTGCCCACAATTGGGCATTTNCCNATGATGTTCTAAGACACATTAGCTNCTTGTAATCACATGGATTAAGTATGGAGATAATTGCTTATTGCCTACCTTGCCATTAAGTATTTGATGGGTTCATTCGAGAAAGTGTGCATTTGGCCTCTTTGAACCCATTCTAGTGTTTTGTACAATCAAAAATCATCATATTTTGTGTTTTCAGGATTGAGGGACTCAGAAAGGGACAATTTTTCATAACTTCAGTACATGTACTTTGTGGTTGTCTGGTACTGATATATATATAGAAACAATAAAATAATCATGTGTATGTACTGCATGTGGTCCCTAACTATGTTCAGCTATTGTGTAACATAGGTGCAGACATTTGTTGTGGAAAACAGCTCTTGTATTTAGTAACATCCATAGTTTATCTTATCATACTGACTTTAGACTAGGGGTGTCAATCTCTAGGCATTCAAATCCTGTTTCCTACAAGCTTGATGTGTCCCAAATCCAACACATCAGAATCAAAGGCCTGAATCATGTTCTGTGGAGTCCTGTTAATGGTCTAATTAATACTGGAGTTTGACACATGTGGCTTAAAGATTTCTCCATTCTTGCTACAGCAGAAGCAAAAAAAGGAGAATCTAAAGGAATATTGTTACCTCTGATTATATAGAACAAATCAAATTGCATATGATACAATTCATCCTCTATAAATGT
>NW_015120948.1:0-1288 GCF_001443285.1 Poecilia latipinna
TTTAGGCCCCGTTTACACGACAACGATTTCGGGGGAAAACGGAAGAGTTTTGTTGCGTTTGTAGTGCGCATTTACACGAAACCACCGAATGTTTTCTCTGACAACGGCACAGATTGAAAACGGGTTCCAGAGTGCGATGTTTCTGAAACGTACCGTTTTCCGTTGTCGTGTAAACCGAGAAAACGGATCTTTTCTTCCAGAGAATCCCCAGCTCATGCATAGTATGACGCAAAACATAGCTGCTTCCTACAATCCACAGAAGAAGAAACTACTCACAATGCTGGTGTTACTGTTTCCCCATCAGATACGGTTCCCTCAGCGTCTCTTCACCGCTCCACCGCCCAGGTGGCAAAATACACGGCTGTTTGTTCAGCCTCTTATCTAGAGAACTACGGACCAGCCCCGTCTCCAGACGAGTTTAACAGGGGGGGCATCGACTTAATTTGGGGGGCAAAATGAGTCTACGTAGCTGAACATAGACAACAACATCAATAGCATACAGGCTACTTGTTAACAAGCTTAACGTGCTGTATTGATATTAGCTAGTCGTCTTTTAGCTATCATTACCTGCATCCAACAGCTTTACTCAACTCTGTCGGCTAGTTTGGGGAAAAAACTGTGCAAAGTTATTTACGTTTTGCTGGTTTGCTGCCATGATTTGCAGCAGCAGGTCTACTTTGCTGCCTCACAGGTGTAAACCCAGCACGAGCGTCTCAGTGTTAATGTTGCGTTTGAAGGCGGCTCGGAAAAACAAGTTACAACTTGTTAGCAACGGATTAAACTGTTTTAACTGCTGGAAAAGGTGACATAGGATACGGATATGGGAAGGGCGGGAGCTCCTATTTTATCAAATTTATATAGGAATAACATACTGTTGGCCATTCCAAGGTAAAAACAATAAACAGCTTCCAGTCCGGGGCCCGCTACGGACACCGTGAAAGCTCAAACAAGGTGTTGCAGCAAAGTTATCCCACTTTTTCCAACTGCATGCGCCCTAATCAGACGCACACAATGCGTGTTTTCTCCCAATCTATGGGAGAACGGTACCTGATAGGGAAACACGAATCCACATGCCTTCAAGTAGAACTTTTTTTAAACACATGCGCACTCAGTTTCAAAGAACCTAGCACCAACTAGGCGCAGCGAGAGCATTACACGTTTTCGATGTGTGCCGTTACTGTGTAAACACAGATCGTAATTAGAACGTTTTCGTGTAAACGATCCAACAAAAACGGAACAAAACTTCCGTTTTTGTTGGATCGTTGTCGTGTAAACGCCCCCTTAGTTT
>NW_015120949.1:0-1288 GCF_001443285.1 Poecilia latipinna
GTGACCATTTTTACTGCTGAGGGATTTAGACATAAATTTGTTCATGAAACCCTCCAGAGATGTTTCACTGTAATCATCATTCTTGTCTTCTCCCAGGAACTTCTCCATCACCCCTGTTTTCCTGCTGGTGAAACAGTGGAACATGTAAACTGCAGCCAGAAACTCCTGGATGCTCAGGTGAACAAAGCAGTAAACTGGTTTCTGGAAGATCAGATTCTCTCTTTTGAAGATCTCTGTACAAACTCCTGAGTACACCGAGGCCTCTGTGACATCCAGACCACACTGCTTCAGGTCTTCTTGGTAGAACATGATGTTTCCTTTCTCCAGATGTTCCAACGCCAGCCTCCCCAGCTTCAGAAGAACTTCCCTGTCAGCCTCCATCAGCTCCTGTGGACTTGTCTCATGTCCTCCATGGTACTTGTTCTTCTTCCTCTTTGTCTGGACCAGCAGGAAGTGTGAGTACATGTCAGTCATGGTCTTGGGCAGCTCTCCTCTCTGCTCTGAGGTCAACATGTTCTCCAGAACCGTAGCAGTGATCCAGCAGAAGACTGGGATTCCACACATGATGTGGAGGCTCCTGCAGGTCTGGATGTGGGAGATGATTCTGCTGGACAGCTCTTCATCACTGAACCTCCTCCTGAAGTACTCCTCCTTCTGGGCGTCGGTGAAGCCTCGTACTTCTGTTGCCCTGGTAACACATGAAGGAGGGATCTGATTGGCCGCTGCAGGTCTGGTAGTTATCCAGATAAGAGCCGAGGGAAGCAGGTTCCCCTTGATGAGGTTTGTCAGCAGAACGTCGACTGATGACTTCTGAGTGACGTCAGAAACCAGCTGACTGTTGTTGAAGTCCATTGAAAGTCTGCTTTCATCCAGGCCATCAAAGATGAAGAGCAGTTTGCATTTATCCAGCTGCTCTGCTGGGAGCTTCTGGAGTGTTGGGTGGAAAACATGGAGAAGCGAGAGAAGACTGTGGTGCTCATCTCTGATCAGGTTCAGCTCCCTGAACGAAAGCAGAACCACCACACTGACATCTTGATTCTCCAAGCCCTCGGCCCAGTCCAGAGTGAACTTCTGCACTGAGAAGTTTTTTCCAACTCCAGCAATGCCATTGGTCAGAACCACTCTGATGGCTCCATGTTGGTCAGGGAAGGATTTAAAGATGTCATGGCACCTGATGGGAGAGCCATGGAGGTTCTGGATCTTGGAAGCTCTCTCCAGCTGCTTCACCTCATGTTGGGTGTTAAACTCTTCACTCTGACCCTCTGTGATGTAGAGATCAGTGTAGATC
>NW_015120950.1:0-1287 GCF_001443285.1 Poecilia latipinna
AAATGTTGGTCATAGAGATCCAACATTTGGATCTTTATGACCAAATGTTGAGCTTTCATCGAATATTGACTAGAACCAAGAAATAGACATTCCCATCACAGATGCCTGGCCCTAGACAAACATCCTAATTAATCCTGGCCCACCTAGCACAGTGACTTTCCTGCTCTCTCTCTGGCTCTGATGGTGCGTTCACACCAAATGTGTTTTGAACGTCAGGCCCATCTTGTTTACATTCAAAGTCTATGTGGAGGAGGAGCGTTCTGAGCGTCTAGCATGGCACGATTTGAACCGTTTGGACTGTTTTTATGACGTTCCACATAGATTGAATGTAAACCAGACACACCTGATGCTCAAAACGCTTTTGATAGGAATGCACCAAAAGTGAACGTGTCAAATTTGAAGTGTCAAGTGCGTTTTTGACATGCGTAACGCGTTTGGTGTGAACGCACCATGGGTCTGTCTTTTCATCAGATTATCCTGGATCTGATGAAGTTCCCTACTAGAGGCTGATATTTCCTCATCTTAATCTGACAACTCCAGATCTGAATCTCCCTCTACTATCTTGTGGAGAATCCAATTTCACATCTTTCTCCTACAACAATGTGGAGTCATTAAATACACTGAAATAGTCCTGATGTCCATTATAATTGACATTCAGAAATGGTCTGTTATTTCAAAACAGAAATTATTAAATTGTTTTTACTGGTCAAAATATTATTATTGGTATTTAATTAACAAGAATATAAATAATTATCATGACAAAAATAACAAAAGAAAAAAATATTTGACTCGTCTACCCTCTTTCCATAAAATGTGGTTTCTGGCAGGTAGGCTATTTTGATTTAGGAAAAAAAGGGACTTCCCGGTATGCAAACCTATCACATGACACATCCCTGGAAAGCCCAGGATGTCCTCTAAAGAGCACTGTAGGGCAAGAAAGGGTAACTCAAAGTATAAACAAATAAGCTTCATAGACCTATGAGCCGGTTCTCAGGAGGATACTAAAGCATACTTTTTTTTTTAACTTGGGATTATTGATGCTCAACACCAGTAATCTTTACTCATCACCTGCTGTGCCACCTAATCGTAATGTGTTTCACATTATGTTGATGTGAAACATGACATGATTTTTCACTGTTCAGCGTCAGATTCTCTGTTTTTATGCCATAATTTACATCTAGTTCGTCGCAACATTTTATGTCCCGCTTCTCCTGTTTCAGAGTTGTGCGCAATGTGCGCGGCGTTTTTTTTTTTTTTTTTTTTTTTTTTTTTTTTTTTTTTTCCCCC
>NW_015120951.1:0-1287 GCF_001443285.1 Poecilia latipinna
GGTAGCCCCTATACCAGTCCGCTATAGGGACATTTTGATTCATTTAACTGTGGCATGTTTGGCTTTATGCAGCGGTTCTAATTATTGCTACAGTATTTTTCGCTGATGTTTATTTTGTGAACTCTACATGCTCAGGGCCGAATCTTCTTTTAACACTTGAGATTCTGCAATAACTTCAATTTACAGCCGCTCACCTCCAGCCCAGATCCTGTCAGCAGCGGCTTTAACCCGCCTGGTAGTGACGTTGAGGAGAAGCAGAGCGAACAATCTCCAGGTGGGGCTTTGAGCAGCGTCACGACTCGCGGTGACAGTCGCAGTACTATGTCTTATATTAGGATATCTGATATAAAGACAAACATTTTTATATCTGTCGGTGGGACCGACTCGGACTGCCTGTAGCGAACCGGGCATATAGCAGCCTGATTTAGTTAAAGTCAGAAGTTTTCTCTGCAGCTGAATTGTTTCTGTGTTTAGGGGCGAAGGCAGGTTTTTTCCCACTATTGTGAGGACAATTACAAAAATAAATAGAATAGAAAATAGAACAGTTTTTCTAACTTCATCAGACCTACGTTTTTATTCACAAACCAGTGTATAAAAAATATTCTTGCCCATAATTTGATAGTTAGAGGGCACAGATCCGCACCCCTCGTCCTGACCATGGACCCGGTGTCTGAACAACATGAAGGCTCTGACAGTCTGAGGGCAGCCAGACTAGTTTATTTTTGCTAAATTATTATATTTAGTTAAATATTATTGCTGAGGGGCGCAAGCAGGCCTCCTGATATAGAAATAAAAAAAAATTTTGAAAAAAAATGTTTTGGAAAAAAAAAATTAAAAGGGCAATAGGGGCATCAAGGATAAAAAGGGCAAGGGCTCAAGCCCCCTTCACCTCCCCACCCCCTTTGCGTGTGCCTGTGTTTATTTATGAGGATGTACAGGTGTTGTCCAAGTGTGCCATTCAAAGTCTCCATTTGGCGTCTCCAAATGGCACACTTGGACAACACCTGATATACAAAGTTCAAATGACTCTAACTCCTCAGTGCTTCAACATACAGTCATCAATGAGGCTCGAATGAAGAAAATGACCAAAGGATTCCTCTGGTAGACACAACATTACTGATAGAGGAAATGACTTAGAATTAAATAAATAAAATAGCATATCTGGAGGGGTGTTAGCATACAGTCAGACCTCCTCCCCCTTCTTGCAATACACTGTCTGTTTGTCCGCCCCCATCCCTCCGACCCCCACCTAACAGTATGCTAAGGAGGCAGGTCCTGACTTTGAGG
>NW_015120952.1:0-1286 GCF_001443285.1 Poecilia latipinna
TATGTTAATAAAACAGCTGTATCTCCTCTCTACATGGCCCAATCTGCTCCAGATTTTGGGTGCATGGCCAGGGAACGCTGCCGAAGGCATCAAAGCGGATCACGTGGAGGACGGCGCGCGAGCGTCGTCGGTGGCCGGCGGGAGGCGGTGCTGGAACATCCGCAGTGGCTATAGGCTTGAGCGGCGCTTGTTTCTGTTATTTCTTTAATGAATGTTCATTTTAAATGCAATATCTTTAATAAAAATATATCGAGTTATTCTGTAAAACATGCCACTAACGTTAAGCATATACTTAGACACTAGAAATACGTTTCCTTTGTTATGCTTTTATTTTGCAGGAAACTAACTTATTTCTCTTTCACATTTACTTCTTCAGGGACAGTTTCATGGACTGAACATATGAGAGCCTTATAAAAAAAACCTCTGGTTGAAGTGGACTCATGTTTTATTTTGGTCCTCTTTTTCTGTATATCTTTATAAATTGGAAGTCAGCTGTGTCTCCTATATATGTATTGCTTTATTTTTAATGGTTCTTTAGAAGAACAATTCCCTAAAATGTATGTCATAGTACCTATACAAATATTTTATCAAAATTGTAGAAAAATTGTGACACTCATTCTGTTACCTCATTGCAGATGGAGTTGTTTTAATGCTAGTAATTTTATTGTTCCATGGATGCAGGTTTTCAGTGACAGAATTCAAACTTATTAGATTTTTCTAAAATTCTTCTGAAGATGAATATTAAAAAGATTGAGAGCTATGCAAAAATGCAGATATCCTGTGGCCATTTTCTATTTTATGCTCTGCATCAGCACTATTGGATTTCAGTGTCTTTGAGAGTGCTAAAACCATAAATCCCACATCAAATAATATATTTACTAATAATTTCCAGGAGAAAGGTTTAATTGGATAAACAGTTTTGGAATGCTACATTGAAACAGATGCCTTTTCTATGATTTTAACACAGATTCTTTCTCAAATATTTCTTTGCACAACTGAGATTTTTGAACTGCTCTAAAATTAAACACAATAAAAAGATAATGTTACAAGACTGATGTAAGGATTCTTACATTTACAGTTATGTCAGAAACTAATGTTTAGAAATATTTCAAACTTGGAGGATAGATCTCTTACTAACTGTTGGAGACCAGAGAGTAAAAAAGTGCAGAACACAGGTTTTTAATTGAAAAAAGGTGGGGGGTTTTATTTACAAAATAATAAAAAAACATGAAGACAGGTTAACATAACAATTAAACAGGCATGCCAATAAAAAAGGTCAACAGAAA
>NW_015120953.1:0-1286 GCF_001443285.1 Poecilia latipinna
CTGTTTGTTATTACGCAATAGCCAGCCTGCCTTTCTCTCACCACTCGTTCGACTGACTACTGACCAGCTCTCTGTCTAACAGGTTCGGAAAATCCCTGAAACCCAGGTCTTACCCCAGAATTGGTTTACAGGAGATATTCTATTCAAGCTGGCTGCAGAAAAGACTCGTCTAGCTCTAACTACCTTCAATCCAGAAGTTATTACCCTTTTCAGTTGAGAAACAGTCAGCTGAGTAGCCCTCACAGCTGCATAGCCTCTACAACCACTCCTGTTAACAGTAGCTCTTTTCCTAAAAATAACGCGCACTTGTTTACGGCTAGATTAGATTTAGTGACTTAGACTAAAGTCCCAGGGTCATTATTTTTACACTCACCAAAGGAAAGTACGAAGCCACCACATCTCAAGAATCATGTACGCTAATTTTACTGTAATCAGAGGGGACTACAATGATCAAACGACTCAATCAATCTCGATGTCCACAAGTTCTATTGGTATTTTTAATATGTAATTTATTAAGCAAGCTTTAGCAGGAATAAATGACAAGCAGATTTACTTTCAGAGATTACAAACTTGCAATGAAACAACAAATTCAACTTAAAATCAAATCATAACCTATTTTAATTTCTATCCCTAACCTGTGTCACTAGTTTAACTAAGCGAGGCTTTTGGGGGGCAGTTCAACTCACACCAGATGGCAATTGATCCCGGCAGCTGAAATCTTCAGATTTTCTTGGTCAGAGTCTCTGTCCTGACGGGCAACGTCCTCTTTCAGAATAGAAGCAAAGCAGAACTGTCCGTTGTCCTTCAAACGCACAGAATCTTCGTCAATCAGTGACCTTTGTCTTTTCTCCAAGTCTGCTGCAGTAGAATAGAGATCGTTGGGTTGAGGCAGAGGGGTTGGTCGAATCAGGAACCAGGGCTGGGGGCAGATGGATCTTGTCCCTTCTTGACGGCGTGAAGTCCCAACTTTCCCTTGGTCCCAGGGTGCGGTCCTCTGCTGATCTTCAATCTGCGTCCTCTTGTTGGCTCTCCTTCAGCGCCGCGGACAAAGAACAGTCTCTTCCCTTATCTGCTGGTTTTTAAACCCTCTCAGCCCATGGTTGTGTATGGGAGAGGTCTACGTGACTTCTGAAACGTCCCAATGAGTCTGTGGAAAGCCCCAACCTTTCCCAACCATCATCTCCCTCATGACTCATTGCAGCAACTCTCTTCGGTACTTCCCTTTTTCTACTGGCCATCTGGCCATTGAGGCCATTTCTCGTAACTTACTTCCCTTTTTGAGTTTT
>NW_015120954.1:0-1285 GCF_001443285.1 Poecilia latipinna
ACATCATGTCTCCAAGATGGTGATGGATATGAGATCATCTGTCCAAGCAGTCAGTACAGAAGAAACAGGAAGTGAGATTTTTGAGATGCATGAAGGAAACAGGTGCAGAAGGCAAATGGAGAACTTCAGAAAGTTCAGTTCTAAAAACAAGGAAGTTCATCTGAGGGTGGAGGCCAACTAAGACGCAGCTGTGCAGGCTGCTGACATGTACACGACCAAAAAAGAGGAATTGAAAGAGTTGGGCAGCTGCTGATAAGAATAAAAAGACACCAGACAGAAGGATCGGGGTTCTTTGTTCCGCAGCGTTCGAGTCAAGCACACACGGAGATGCAGAATCAACGGAGGGCTGCGTGATGATACCCCGGGACAACTGCTCGCTGCACAAGAAAGGAACAAGATCCGTTTACCCACAACCCGTAATTCTGATTCAACCATGGCCCCAAGCTCAACCCAAAGGATTACAACGATGCTGCAGTGGACATGGGGAATAGACAAAGATCTTTTGTGGATAAAGAACTGAGTTCACTGAGGATTCTCACCAGTTCAACTTTGGATTTATTCTAAAAGGATTCTGCTAAGACAAAGACAGGACTCCATCCATGGACGTTAAAGTTCTCTGCTGCCAGGGATCGTCTCTGCATCTGGGTTCGAGTAAAACTGCCTCCCCCAAAGCCTCTATTTAGATTGAGACACAGTGTAGGGTTTAGAATTAGGTGAAATGTCTAAATTTTCTTAAATCTATTGATTACTTAATCTGTTGTTAATTGCTGTATGTCTTTTCTCCCCTGCTAAAGCCTGCTAATAAAAATACTAAAGTCTAATTGACGTTGTGGACAGTTAAATTAATTAAGTCAACTAGATTAAATTATTCTGATTAATGTAAAATCAATGTTAATGGTCCTAGTGGATCAGGGTGGCTTCGTACGTTCTTTAGTTCAGATAAATAATGATCCTGGGACTTATTCCTAGTCTCTAAAATAGCACTGTTAATAACAGGGAAAGAGCTGCCGTGAACAGATGTGGTTTATGAGCTCGGACACTGGCGGGGCTACTCCGATGTCTGAATCATAGACTGAAGCGGGTCATAACGTCTTGGATGAAGGTAGTTGGAGCTTAGACGAATCTTTCTCGCTCCCAGCTTAAACAAAAGTTCTCTACATTCTTATTTGCGGTAATACCCAGGAATTAGAGGCTTTTCGGACCCGTGAGATGGAGAGCTGGTCAGTAGTCAGTCCACTGGAGTTTGGGAGGAGTTAGGGGCGTGGCTGAATACTGTGGATTAACA
>NW_015120955.1:0-1285 GCF_001443285.1 Poecilia latipinna
AAAGTCCTGACACATTATCAGACTCAGTGTTTTTTTTTTTTCTAACATATGCAGCTGGATATGCAAAGCAGAGGATGTGTGCGACAGGGTTAATCTCCATATCTGAACAGCGCTGTGATTGGTTGGTTGAGTCCTTTAGCTGAGTGTATTTAAAGGAAACCAGCTCTACCTGAAGTCTTCATAGCCATCCTACTGCTGCTTCAGCCTGAGGTGAGTTTAGATTTCTTGCAGAATAGATTTTACATTATTTCATTGTTAAAAAGTGAGTTGCGTTGAGCCTAACTATGATGGCAAATTGAAAATGTCTGTTTTTGACAGATTACTGTTGACAGACTGTTAATCAAAGATGATCAAAAGTTATATATATATATATATATATATATATATTCCTCTCATGTCCATCCATGCAGCACTTTGGTTGGTCACTTGTATGTTGTATGTTTTTACATTTCTTTCCATAAATGTGTCTCTGTGCTGACGCACTTTGAATGTAAACCAGATGTGCATGAGGAGCAAAATGCTCAGTGTACAGCAAAATGTCAAGCATCTGCATTCAAAGTGAACACGCATCAAACTTGAGGTATCAGACGCGTTATTGACACGTGCAGTGTGTTTGGTGTGAACACACCATACGGATCTTTTCTGATCTAATAAAAGATCAGAAAAAGGGTGTCAGAGGAAACTTATTCACTCTCCAGGTCCAACTCATCACTAACACACCAGACTGGTGTTTGTCTGTGATTCTGTTTGATGTGTTCATAGACAAGATCTCAAGGTTTAGTTGTGGAAAAGAGAGTATCTAATACAGGAAGCCAATCCTGATCTGTGCCCATGGTGATAATGAGGCTTTGATAGCATCATAATGTTTCGCAGACACTGATGTAGTTTGTACCCAGGGATAAACCGTCTTCAGTGAGAACGAGTTGCTCTTATTCTGGAGCCAACGTTTTCAAGATCTCAGGTTCAGCTTCAAGTATCTTTGTATCTTTGTGATTAGGACCTTAACTTTAGCAACAGCAGCACTCTGTTCTGTAGGATGCCTTTAGAGGTAAAGAAGCTCCATCTGCCTCTGACACAACTCATGGTCATATGGTATAAACCCTGTTAGGTAACCTGGAGATACTCCAAACGTCCCTTGTTGGGAAATACCTTGTTAGCACACAGTAGACACTAATTTGTTTCCTCCAAAATACTGAGCTGTATTATGTGTTAAATATTTAATGAAATTGTTCATCTGATTCCAGGTGTGTGGCATTTCTTCAGGGGAAATATGATGAACATCTTC
>NW_015120956.1:0-1285 GCF_001443285.1 Poecilia latipinna
CCGGGAGACCAATAGGACCCGTAACAAGTCCTGGAGGTCAGACCAGAGACCAGCAGGACTTGCCATGAAGCCCTGGAGGCAGGCCGGGAAACCGACAGGACCCGCAAATTAAGCAATGGGGGTCAGCCGGGAGACCTATAGGACTCGTAACAAGTCCTGGAGGTAAGACCAGAGACCAGCAGGACTTTGTGTGGTGCCCTTGAGGTCAGCCTGGAGACCTCAAGGGCTTCGTGGTGAGTCCCGCTGGTCTCTGGTCTGACCTCCAGGGCTTCATAGCAAGTCCCACAGGTCTCTGGTCTGGCCTTCAGGGCTTCGTAGCAAGTCCCACTGGTCTCTCGGCCGACCAGCAGGACATGCTACGAAGCCCTGGAGGTCGGCCGAGAAGAGACCAACAGGACTCGCCACGAAGCCCTGGAGGCAGGCCGGGAGACCTATAGGACCCGTAACAAGTCCTGGAGGTCAGCCAGGAGAGCAACGGGACTCACCACAAAGCCCTTGAGGTCGGCCGGGAGACCAACAGGATTCGACACGAAGTCCTGGAGGTCAGACCAGAGACCAGCAGGACTTGCTATGAAGCCCTGGAGGCAGGCCGGGAAACCGACAGGACCCGCAATTAAGCAATGGCGGTCAGCCGGGAGACCTATAGGACTCGTAACAAGTCCTGGAGGTAAGACCAGAGACCAGCAGGACTTTGTGTGGTGCCCTTGAGGTCAGCCTGGAGACCTCAAGGGCTTCGTGGTGAGTCCCGCTGGTCTCTGGTCTGACTTCCAGGGGTTTGTTGCGGGTCCTGTCGGTTTCCAGGCCTGCCTCCAGGGCTTCATAGCAAGTACCGCTGGTCTCAGGTCTGACCTCCAGGGCTTCGTGGCGAGTCCTGTTGGTCTCTGGTCTGACCTCCAGGGCTTTGTGGTGAGTCCCGCTGGTCTCCCGGGTGACCTCCAAGGCTTTGTTGTGGCTCCTGGCGGTTTCCCAGCCTGCCTCCAGGGCTTCATAGCAAGTCCCGCTGGTCTCTGGTCTGACCTCCAGGGCTTCGTGGCGAGTCCTGTTGGTCTCCCGGCTGACCTCCAGGGCTTTGTTGCGGGTCCTTGCGGTTTCTCGGCCTGCCTCCAGGGCTTCATAGCAAGGCCCGTTGGTCTCTGGTCTGACCTCCAGGGCTTTGTGGTGAGTCCCGTTGGTCTCCCGGCTGCCCTTCAGGGCTTCGTGACAAGACCTATAGGTCTCCCGGCTGACCTCCAAGGCTTTGATGTGGGTCCTGGCGGTTTCCCGGCGTGCCTCCAGGGCTTCATAG
>NW_015120957.1:0-1284 GCF_001443285.1 Poecilia latipinna
AGTACTCAGCCACGCCCCTAACTCCTCCTAACCTCCAGCGGACTGACTACTGACCAGCTCTCCATCTCACGGGTCCGAAAAGCTTCTAATTCCTGGGTATTACCGCAAATAAGAATGTAGAGAACTTTTGTTTAAGCTGGGAGCGAGAAAGATTCGTCTAAGCTCTAACTACCTTCATCCAAGACGTTATGACCCGCTTCAGTCTATGATTCAGACATCGGAGTAGCCCCGCCGGTGTCCGAGCTCATAAACCACGTCTGTTCACGGCAGCTCTTTCCCTGTTATTAACATGCACTTATTACCGGCTTAGATAATTTTAGAGACTAGGAATAAGTCCCAGGGTCATTATTTATCTGAACTAAAGAACGTACGAAGCCACCCAATTTACGAGGACCATTAACATTGATTTCACATTAATCAGAAGAATTAAATCTAGTTGACTTAATTAATTTAACTGTCCACAACGTCAATTAGACTTTAGTATTTTTATTAGCAAGCTTTAGCAGGGGAGAAAAGACATACAGCACTTAACAAAGAATTACGTAATCAATAGATTTAAGAAAATTTAGACATTTCACCTAATTCTAAACCCTACACTGTGTCTTAATCTAAATAGAGGCTTTGGGGGAGGCAGTATTACTCGACCCCAGATGCAGAGACGATCTTGGCAGCAGATAACTTTAACGTCCATGGATGGAGTCCTATCTTTGTCTTGGCAGAATCCTTTTAGAATAGATCCAAAGTTGAACTGGTGAGAATCCTCAACGAACTCAGTTCTTAATCCACAAAAGATCTTTGTCCATTCCCCATGTCCACTGCAGCATCGTTGTAATCCTTTGGGTTGAGTGCAGGGCCGCAGTCGAATCAGAATCCTGGGTTGTGGGTAAACGGATCTTGTCCCTTCCTTGTGCAGCGAGCAGTCTCATCGTCCCGGGGTATCATCACGCAGCCCTCCGTTGATTCTGCATCTCCGTTTGCTCGACTCGAACGCTGCGGAACAAAGAACCCCGATCCTCCTGTCTGGTGTCTTTTTATTCTTATCAGCAGCCACACACTTTCTTTCCTCACGTGCGTTTTTCCTTGACGTCAACTGTCTTTTGGTTGGCCTCAACCTTCAGATGAACTCCCTTGTTTTTTAGAACTGAACTTTCTGAAGTTCTCTGTTTGCCCTCTGCACCTGTTTCCTTCATGCATCTCAAAAATCTCACTTCCTGTTTCTGCTTGGACAGATGATCTCATATCCATCACCATCTTGGAGACATGATGTCTGTTCTGATGACCTAA
>NW_015120958.1:0-1284 GCF_001443285.1 Poecilia latipinna
CATTGAAATTTTTTCTGTTTTGAAAGAAGCAACATCTTCAAATTATTTAGGTAAAATCTGTTAGGAACAGGTCTGATAATGGGATATGCTGTTGGTTTTTAAAAACAAGAACAAGTGACACTTTTCTTGCCTTCAGTTTTCATGTTTTGGATCAAAGTTTCACAATATTGTGGTTAAAGATGTTGGTGAAACGTCTGAGGAAGACAGAAAACATGCAGGATTAAAATTCAGTACGATCTGATGACAGACTGATAAAGTCCTGAGGTTACAGAGTCAAAATTCAATAGTTTATCAAGTTTTAGAGGAACTTAAACTAAAAATACCAGGAAAAAACTCCAACCGTTCCTGAAATATGAAAGACACTGGAGTGTTTTACAGAGAATCATTTAAAGCCGTCAAAACCTTCTTATAGTAGCTGTCCAGATTTTTGCATGTTGTTGATATTTTGAATCTTTAACGATAAGCTTCAAATCTTTGAGGTCAGCCTCATCTTTAGCTGAATCCATCAGATTCACTAACATCACTTCCAATCATAAGAAACATTGTTTCTAAAATTAAAAGATGACACTTTGTCTCTTTCCTCAGAATAAACTCTGGACTCTCAGTGCAGAATTAGTAGTTTGAACAAATTCAGGCATTTATAGCTGCAGTGTGTAACTTTTATTAAAAATATGTTTTTTACATATTTGTGAAAAATGTTACCCGTCATGACTGTATGGCATCAGACAGATGAAATGTGAACAGATCAAACTCCTCCATGAGCTGCTATTGAGGTTTGAAGAAATACACCAGGTTGGTGTAGCGCGTTAGCATTAGCTCCTGTTAAGTACTATGTTATTGTAGTGCTTTAGCATTAGTTTAAGATAAATGCCTTAGTGTAGCATTTTAGTGTTAGCTACTGCTAAATACCATGTTTGTGCAGCATGTTAGCATTTGTTTCTGCTAAATATAATAAGTACTATGTTGGTATTGTGCTGTAGCATTAGCTAGTGCCAAATACCGGCTTGGTGTAGCACTTTACAGCTAGCTACTACTAAATACTGAGGTAGTGTAGGACTTTGGCAATAGTTGCTAATAAGTACTATGTTGGTATTGTGCGCTAGCGTCAGCTAGTGCTATATACCGGGTTGGTGTAGGGGAATAGCCTTAGCTTGTGCTATATACCAGTTTGGTGTAGCATTTTACAGCTAGCTAATGATAAATACTGAGATGGTGTAGCACTTTGGCATTAGTTGCTAACAAGTACTATATTGGTATTGTGTACTAGGGTTAGCTAGTGTTAAA
>NW_015120959.1:0-1283 GCF_001443285.1 Poecilia latipinna
GATTTCAGGTTACGTTTTATATGTCTGGTATTTTGATACTCTGCCCTCCTCATGTTTCTGTTAGTGGGAGCTAATGTTTATGTCAGCTATGCTACTTTAGATGTTGGGAGCTGAGTTCATGTATTTTTATTGTCTCATTCTGCAGTTTGAATCTTTAATCCATAAAAAATGATCTCTGTGTGGTTCTTACAGTATCTGTTTTGCCCAAAAGGTTCCAATCACATTTCTAAGTCAAGTTGCTGATATTTGTATATATAGTTTGTGAGATATTCTGATTTGCCTTTTACTTTATTCACTAAGTGAATATAATTAAGTGAAATAAATTGCCTTTCGATTCTAGTTTATTGACTTTCTGTGTATAAATAACATTTTATATTTATCTCTACACAGGATGAAACGGCTGACTGATGGATCGGGTCTGGTGTTATTTGACTTTCTGGAGGATCAGGATCTTTCAGATCTCATCTACCTTCTGATCCGATGGAGCTGCTGCAGGAACACACTGATCCTCTAACAGGATCCTCAGATCCAGGCATTGATGTCTGGTGTCCTGCAACATTTAGATACGTCCTGGTCCAACACACCTGAATTAAATGGCTGCTTAGGACAGTCAAGTCCTCCAGAGTCGTGCTAATGACCTCTGACCTCATGATTTGACTCAGGTGTGTTAAAGAATAGACATCTAAAGATTGGAGGACACTGACCCTTATGAGCTGGAGTTAAAGCCCTGCTATACAATTTTCACTTAATCGTAATTACATTTATTTGCGTACAGTGGAAATTTTACCTGTGTTGAGGTAGATGAGTTTACATAGCGTCTTTACTTTAAAACCATTTTGGTTTCCATTTGTTGAAAGTAAATTACAAACATTTACCCATAGTTTGACCACTGCTTTATGACAGAAAAAAAGTTTGATGTCACAAATATATGATTTTAATAGAGGCATCATTCAATTTGTACTGTAGAAAGAAGATGACAAAAGTGTTTCCTGAATTAACTTTAATGTTCATTTCACTGCACACATAGGACAGATTAAATATTTAAGAATGCAACAAATCTGTTGAATCTTTAACAAAATAGGTTCAGATTAACATGGGTGGATTCACAGCTACCTAAAGTTAACAATGAAATGTCTTCAAACTTACATGGATGTTCAAATATTTACTATAATCAATTAACAAAAGAAAACACCATAAAGCTGTGTATTCAAATACGACCAAGGCCAGTCTGTACAGATTGAGGATATACCATAACATCTACCAACAGAGCAGGTTAACTACTG
>NW_015120960.1:0-1283 GCF_001443285.1 Poecilia latipinna
AAGTAGAGATTCATAATGTTAAAGGAAAAAATCAGTGCAAGAGACAAGAACTTTTGAGCAGGGAATTTTCTGAAAACTGCATTTACACTCAAACATGATCAAAAGTTTAAGACTATAGTCTTTAAAAGCCAAAAGCTGTGCAAAAATCTGGATTCCATGTCACTTCCTGTCAAGTCTTTACACTGTCAAGACCTCCTGATGGCAAAAGCAAAAAAGCTCACTGACTTTGAACGTGGTTGTTGAGCTGCATAAGCAAGGCCTCTCACAACATGCCATCGCTGCTGAGGTTGGACGCAGTTAGACAGTCATTTTGCATTTTTTAAATGATCCTGAAGGTTATGGAACAAAAACGGCAAGTGGTAGACCCAAAAAAATTTCACCAGCTCTGAGCCGCAGGATCCGATTGGCTGTCCGTCAAGACACGGGACGATCCTCTACCCAAATTAAGGCCATTACTGGTGCTGACTGCAGCCCAATAACCATCAGACGGCATCTACGAGAGAAGGGCTTCAGAAACAAAAAATGTCTTTAAAGGCCACGTCTTCTTCAACGCCACAAAATTGCCCGTTTGGACTTTGCAAGGGTGCACCAAACATGGGACATTGAAAGGTGGAAGAAAGTTGTCTTCTCTGATGAGAAAAAATTTAACCTTGATGGTCCTGATGGCTTTCAACGTTACTGGCATGACAAGGAGATGCCCCCTGAGATGTCTTCTACACGGCACAGTGGTGGGGGCGCCATCATGATTTGGGGTGCGTTTTCCTTCAATGGAACAATGGAGCTTCAGGTTGTGCAGGGGCATCAAACAGCAGCTGGCTATGTGGAGATATTGCAGCGGGCATCCCTCATGACTGAGGGCCCTCGTCTGTGTGGTAATGATTGGGTTTTTCAACAGGACAATGCTGCAGTTCACAATGCCCGCCTGACAAAGGAGTTCTTCCAAGAGAATAACATCACTCTTTTGGACCATCCTGCATGTTCCCCGGATCTAAACCCAATTGAGAACATTTGGGGATGGATGGCAAGGGAAGTTTACAAAAATGGACATCAGTTCCAGACAGTGGATGCCCTTCGTGAAGCCATCTTCAACACTTGGAGCAACGTTCCCACTAGCCTCCTGGAAACACTGGCATCAAGCATGCCTAAACGATTGTTTGAAGTCATCAACAAGAATGGTGGAGCTACTCATTACTGAGTCCTTTTTTTTTTGACACTTTGATTTCTGTTTTGGGGGGTTTTCGGGGGTTTTTGAGCTATGGTCTTAAACTTTTGATCAGCTGAAA
>NW_015120961.1:0-1283 GCF_001443285.1 Poecilia latipinna
AAACGAGATGGTTCCTTCTCTGTCCAATAAAAACATTGTTGATTTGAAAGAACATAAATTCTGATGAATAGTTTAATACCAGATTTTCCTCCCTGTCTCCTCAGACTGAGTGTCTGTAACCTCTCAGAGAAAAGCTGTGGAGCTCTGTCCTCAGTTCTCAGCTCCCAGTCCTCCAGTCTCAGAGAACTGGACCTGAGTAACAACAACCTGCAGGATTTAGGAGTGAAGCTTCTCTCTGCTGGACTGAAGAGTCCAAACTGCAACCTGGAGACTCTCAGGTAAAATGTGACCAATCCTGGTGATTTCTATCCACTAGCTGCTAGCAGAGATTGACAAAAGTATTTGACCTCCATCCAAATGATGGGAATCAGGTGTTCGAGTAACTTCCATGACCACAGGTTTATGAAAGTAGCACCAAGGGATGTAGACCGTTTTTACAAACATTTGTGAAATAATGTTTTGCTCTCAGGAACTCAGTGGATTCCAGCCTGGAACTGGATGAGCAACAAGTGGCTTCCTGTCACTAACAAGTTTCTACACAAACTTTGCTGGTTTTCATTCCCTCCATGCTGACAGAACCAAGAACAGAGGTGTTTAGAAAGGCAGTGGTCAGACTTCATTGATAGTGTAACTCTGGATACTTGACAGATTGCTGCATCCTCGGCGCACAAATGAGCTTTATTGCAGATCCTTCCTCCCAGCAGTTGTTAGACTTTCTAACCAGAACTGCTCCCAATAGAGCTGCACCGATTGCAGTTTTCTGGCCGATTACAGATTACAGATCTTTTAAAAGCCTAACTTACCGATTCTGATTTTTGCCGATACCATGTTTTTGTCTGAAATGTTGCTCCATATATCAAGAAAGTTACTGAATTGGCAGCAATGGGGCGACTATTGTTAACTGTAAATGTGCAGACATGAGCTGGTCGGCCGGTTTGTCAGTCAAACTTTTCTCACAGGAGAAAAGAAAAGCACAGTGGTTGATTTTTAGACTTTTGCCGAGGTTGATAACATCGGTGGATAAGATCAGCTTCACATGTAAAAATCGGCCGATTACTGATATCCTAAAATTAAGGAAATCAGCACCAATAAATCGGTGCAGCCCTAGCTCCCAACAAAGTAATTAATTATATACATTCTGGCTGTTACCTGGTGTCTTTTACCATTTCTTTTAAATAGTCTATTGCTGTTTCAACATATACACATCTTATACATGATTATAAATTGCCCTACTCAGCTGCACATTTCTTTGAAACTGATGCTGTTTTTATTAAATGTACAGC
>NW_015120962.1:0-1282 GCF_001443285.1 Poecilia latipinna
ATAATCTAGATTATAACAACGTGTGGTTTCAGCTGCAGTAATGTGGTGATGTTAAGAACTACAGTTTAGTTTGTTCGATTGTTTTGTTTATTTTCTGTTTGTATTTATATTCTGACCACTGAGTGAATAAATCAGCTGTTCTGGTTTCTGGGCTCGTTTCTCCTCATGATTCCTTTATTTTCATCAAATCTTCTCTTCTTCCTCATGAAGATCTTATTATTTTTCCTCTGATTTCATTTCAGATCTACTTTCTGGTTTTGCTGCTTTGAAAGAAGAAACTAAAAACCATGTGAGTTGTGACATCATCAGTCATAAAATCCCTCACATTTACTTTCAGTTTAAAGTCAGTCTGTTGTTCAGATCTTCTTCTTCATCTCTTGGGTCGTTTGAACAAACTGTAAGTTTGATTTGTTTCCTATTTAAACTTTGTCTCCAGAAACTTTCCTGTTTGTTTTTTCTCTCTGAAGTTTGGAGAAAAGATTCACTTTTGATTTCAGCTCAAAGTTTCATTTCTTCCTTTTAAACATTAATTTTCATGATCATTAGATTAGTGATTAAATGCAATCAATCAACATGAACAGCTGATCTCTGTTTTTTTCTCTATGAACAAACGGTTTCATATGTTTTTATCCTGAATCCAAACTTTGAGTTATGTTTCACAAAACAAGAATAGCAGATTAAGCCAGGATTTTTAAGATATCCTGCCTTAATAAAGCCTTGATTTTGTTTCACAGGAGCAGTAGCACATAGATTGCAATAGTATTTTATCCTGTTCTCCTATCCGGCTCCAAATCACTAACATTCATAATTAGTTCAGCCTGGTGTTTCACATCTATCAGAAACCAGAATGTTTGTCATTGATTCAGCCTTCTTCTGTGCATGTTTTGGTTTTCAGTCATGTACTGCTTGTTTTTTAACATTATGATGGTAGTAAAACTATTACCAATTTTAAAATGATCCATATTTTGCTGTTGTAAGTTTGTCTAAATACAGAAGTGAGGTTGGAAAAAACCTCTGCACATGACAAGTTGTTTTTTTTGTTACCAACATAAAAACAGAGCCTGTGGTTCAGGAGCAGGAGAAGTGAGAGAGAAGAGGGTGATGGTGGTGGGCGGGTCCCAGAACAGGAAGCCCAAGTGAGCGACGCAGCTACTTGGTTCATTGCAATAGGCTGCAGTACAGGGACATGATGAGGGAGGGGGGCAGCAAAGGCAGTGAGTTTAGAGTTTGTGTTTGTAGCTGTCCTTTGTGTATTTGCAAGTAAGTCAGTGAACACTGTCCA
>NW_015120963.1:0-1281 GCF_001443285.1 Poecilia latipinna
ACCACCAGGAAAACGAAAGGTATGCAAAGAGTGCTTATTGTTGGAGATGAGACAGTAAATGGAATCAGTCATGTTTGCAATCCCAAGAAAACCAGAGTGGTTTCTTTTCTTGGTGACACTGTATCTGATTTACTCTCTCTAACCGCTGATCAGCCAAACATGGAGACTTTAGTTGTGCATGTTGGAGCCAACGATCTGGCAAAGCAAAAATCGGAGATTCTAAAAAAGGACTTTAATATTCTTCTGGACACTATGGGAAAATTAAAAATGAAGTTATTTCTCAGTGGTCCAATTCCATCGCCTCAATGGGGAGAGGAAAAACACTCCAGGCTGGGCATGATAAACAAATGGCTGATTAAAACCTGCTCAGCCAGCTCAGTGACCTTCATTTATACCCTCTGGATCTACTGGCAGCGCTTTCACCTCTTTGGAAGAGGCGGATGCAATCTTAACAAACATGGAATAAAGCTGCTCACTGCAAACATTTTTCATTTTATCAACAAGAACAGCAATGTGACCATCTCTTCAGAAGAACAGGCTCAAGGATGTCTGACTAGGGTTGAACCCTCCGCTTATCAAGAACAAACTATTCCAATACAAACTGATTACGCTGGTGACAGATTGACCGGTTCCCCTCCTCCATCCCCCATTCCTCTCTGCTCCTTTACTCNCTCANAAGAACNAAGTTTNCCAGGAAGTCAATCACTAAAGAGAGTCGGGCTGCACCTGAGCCGCCTGAAGATGCTGGTGGAGGATCCGGGTCAGAAAGGAAGGCGGACGGACTCCTCCTCCTCCCAGCAGGATAGTATGGATCAACTGGTTCGCCTCGGCACGACTCCCCATTGCTCTAACATAGCAGACCTCACTTCATCTAAGCCACCTGCCTCTGACCTCCCTGAGGATCCAGCACTCTGCGTTTCTGAGGTCTGAGACCGGGGTCCAGATATTATTTTTACAACAGTCTTCCACCAGAATGTGTCTGGCCCCCCGACATTTCATAGCAGGACATTACCTGTCCGGATCACTAGAAGAAAAGTTACAAAAAACAGAAATACAAAAAGCAGCGGTCTTAATTCAAACCTCAGACTGAAGAACTTTCAGCCTCCAAGTCACTTAAACTGGCTCTTTTAAACACCAGATCTCTCTGTGCTAAAACTCTATTAATTAATGATTTCATCACCGAGCATAATATTGATGTTTTATTTCTGACAGAAACATGGCTGAATGACAATAATGAACCAATCGTACTAATTGAATCAGAGCCTCCTGCCTACAATTTTT
>NW_015120964.1:0-1281 GCF_001443285.1 Poecilia latipinna
TTTTTTGTCATACTAAATGAAGTTTACATATGGATGAAAAGTGAAATAGCATAAAAACCTATTCATTTTTTTATTGGGCGTGAATCAGGCCTTTTTTTTTATGATTGTAAAAATTCACTTTCAGCAGAGCAGCTTCTTTCCCCAACTTTGAGTGTGCAACGTTACAACCAATGCAGGTGTGAAACAATTTTAGAATAAAATGTTTAGACACTACACATTCATATTTTACCCCGTTTTCCTCTGCTCACATCACATTAGCCAGTCCTTTTTTTCTTCTCTTTCACGTCCCTCGGTGTCCACCTGTGCTGTCTCCGTCTTTATACCTTGCTCCTGCTTGTGGGTGATCAGGTAGACAGCGGTCATTCGAGCAATTGGTCTAAATATCATCGGATCACTGAGGGTAATGTGTTTGGTGGGGAGAAGCTGCCCTTCGTTGTTGGTGCATTGTTGTGTGCCTTGTTTCCTTTATAAGCACCAGTCTGTGGGCAGGTAGCAGCAGTGTGAAGTATGTATGGGCTCTTTGCATGTCAGTTTCCGCGTTCGGGGAAAAGAGGCTCGGTTGTTTTCTATCTATTGAAAATGGCATTTTACACTAGGTGCTTGCAGGGCTTGGCCGAGGTTTGTACATCGATCCGAAGCCCCAACAAGTAAGCTGGAGAACGGTTTTAAGATGTACGCCTCGTTATACATTCACTGACACTTTCTTAAACTTTGTGGCTAACATTAACCTTAGCTTTTGCTAGTAGGCAATATTCTCGGACATTGTTCTTGTAAAAATGTGCTATTTAAGTATCTAAACATTCTAACGACAATGTTTTTACCTATTTTCAAGTATATTGTGCGTGTTTGTTGTCGTTAGTGTCAGAGACTAATGGGGAGGTTACGGTTCGGACTTTTTACTTCCGAAGCCTGACGGAGCTCAACAAGCCTCATAGCTTGACAGTAGCTATGAGTCTTGTTGAGACCTGGTTCAGCTGTTCAGGTTCAAAGTTGCTGCTTTTAGAAAAATATGACCGTGTTGCTTCATGTCTCCATGTTATATTGTTTTATTACCTTTGCATGTTTCTTGTGAAGAGCTCAGATAGGATGGTGTTTACAGCAGTGTGTTCAGGTGGATCAGTTGCTCGGCTGTCTGGCTCTGGTCTGCTCTCTCGTTCCCATAAACTTGCTCTTTCAGGCTGAATACAGAAGTGATTCCATGGAAATAACTCAGTGATGGCTCATTTATTTACCACTCGTCTCCCCCCCCTGGTAGTTTTAGGTTGAAGAAGCTGATCCAGA
>NW_015120965.1:0-1280 GCF_001443285.1 Poecilia latipinna
TATTTTCCATAATTTAACAGTTTATGTCAAATTTACTAATATTTTGTTAACGCAAAACTGAAATTTTCTGTCTTTTTACTGTCTTTTGTGATATGTTCACAAACTTTTTTTTAAAAGCTGTGAACATTTCCAAATACTTTTGTCTTCCAAACCATTGATTGACCATTGAATTTTGAAACAAAACTAAATTCTAAGTCCACAGGAAACATAGTTGTAGAACACAAAACACTTACTTTGAAAGTAGCTCATGCAAAGTGATGTAAAAATGAAACCATTCTACAATCAATTTGCAGACTTTATTTTGCAATTTAAGACCATAAATTGACATGTCATCTAGTTTTTATAACTAACCTTTACTATTATATATTAAGAACTCAACATATTCTTGAGTTTGCTAATGTTTATCTTCTGTACATCACAACTAATTAATTGCATTTTCTATACACATTTTCAACATATAAATTAAATGTAAAGCAGTCTTGACTCTAGTCTTTGAAATCAAATAAACAATTTTGTTAATTAACATGGAACATACAAAAATTGCTTTGGATCATGAAAATCATAGTTGTAAACAGGACCAACATACTTCAAAATAAATGCCGAAAGTCAACCACTATTTTTTATGAAATACAGGTATAAATATTTTGTTAAAAATCAAATACATAAACACAGCCTAATGCCAATGACAGTGGAAGACACTGGATTCATGAGTGTGTGCTCTCATTACCTCTAGTCGCTGTGAACATAACAAAACAGTCCATTTTATGTTTATGTTCTGCAAAAAAAGGTTAATCCAACTCTTAGGTCCAGTTACCAAGAGCTTGAAATGTTCTGACCAGTTCTTGTGCTTCGCAAAGGTTCTTGGTGCACCAGGTTTGATGAGATGATCAATCACATTTAAACTTCAAAAGGCTCAAATTTTCCATGGATTCCCAGTCATTCAGTTCATTAAGGGACTTGAGCCATTTGGTTGGAAGGCAAAGCTGCTTCTTCACCTTCGTTGGCGACGTGTCAGTCGACCTCGTTCAGGGTTTGAGCCCAGAAAAACTCTAAAAAAAAGAGAATGGATACTCAAGTTTATCACAGAAACACTTCATGTTATAAACTTACTTTTTACAAAGCACTTCTAAATTACATTACAGCAGCACATCACCTTGCTCATCAGCGTCTCACCAATTGCTAATTGCTCTTTCACAAACAACATTGAATAATTCTGATGAATTCTGACATGGGTTTCCTTCGCAGGGCGGCTGGGCTCTCCCTTAGAGATAAGGTGAGAA
>NW_015120966.1:0-1280 GCF_001443285.1 Poecilia latipinna
GTCAATTATACAAATGTTGATGCTAGATTAATACTTTATTCCCCATATATTCAAATTTCTCTCAGTGCCTCGTTTCTTCCTGTGAGGAGGAGTTAATGTAAAGCTCAGCTGTATTTATGCAGGTTCCTACAGAGAACAGAGACACTGAGGTTAACATGATGGACTACAGGACAGGGCTGCTGTTTTTAACTGTCTTTTGGACAGGTGATGATTTACCCTGATTTTAATTTGAAAATATTTCACTTCATATCACTAACATTATTTGTTATGTCTTTAATTGTTATAATAGGAAGCCGCTCTCAGGCTCTAAAAGAATCTGAACCAGCGAATAAAAGACCAGGAGAATCCCATACCCTGACCTGTACCGCCTCAGGATTCACATTCACAGAGTATAATATGCACTGGATCAGACAGGCTCCTGGGAAAGGACTGGAGTGGGTTGCTGGCATAAGTTGGCGCAGTGGTACCAGCCAGTGGTACTCTTCATCAGTCCGAGGCCGCTTTACCATCTCCAGAGACAACAGCAAGCAGCAGGTGTATCTGCAGATGAACAGCCTGAAGACTGAAGATTCAGCTGTTTATTTCTGCGCTCGACAGACACAGTGACTGAAGTTGGTTGAGCAGCTGTACAAAAACCTCCAGCAACAATAAACATTAATCTGTTAGACTTAAAGATTCAGACGGTAACACTTGAATTCAAATAAATCATGAATTACATTTTATAGTTTGAATTTTTAGCCCTTCCATAAGATTCTTATTATCACAAAAGAAAACATTGAAATAAGAAGTAAAACTAGATGGAAGCAGCTGGCTTTTATCTTTTTGCTCTTGATGCTCAGAAACTTTAAACAAGATTTTTGTGTTTCAGAACGTTTTCGCTGGAGCTCCAACACAACTGCTGATTTTGAAATTGCTTTACTATTAAAAAGTGTGGGAATGAAAAGGCCAATTATAAATAAGACTGTAACTCCAGCAATCTTATTAAATGTACTTTTAACTTTTTCTACAAAACAATGTATATAGATTTCATTATAAAGATATTGCTTCTACAGCCAGCATTAATTTTACAGCAGACTTAATTAGGAGGTATGTTAAAATTAATCAAGACAGTTTTCTTTTGTTGTACCACTTTATTCTTTTGTGTTAATTTTTGTTTGTTTCTGTGATGAAATTATAGATGATTATGAGTCATGTGACGAATGCTGACATCTAAATTTGGACAAAACATGACATGATTCCATCTAATCCCTTTAAGGAGGAGTTCATGCAAAACTGATGAA
>NW_015120967.1:0-1280 GCF_001443285.1 Poecilia latipinna
AGGAGTGTTTCATGTGCTGATTACCCAATGTGAAGGACAAAGGCGTAGTGAATGGCAGACTCTGTTCAGTCCCTGAGAACCCTGTTAAAGATACTGTTCGTGATGCCAGACAAAGAGGGGGGGCAGAGTTCAGTGTGGAATGTGTGGCACCGGTGTCGACCAGGAAGTCTGTGTTCCTCCCCTCCACCGTGGCTAACTCAGAATTTGCTTGAATGGAGTAATTCCATGCATCTCCCCCTGTTTCTGTATCGGAACACTGTTTAGTGTTTCGGTACAGAAACTCCTAAGAAACCCACGAAAATCATTTAGCCCAAATTTGCTTTCATTGCTAACTGTAACAGTTGGATGCAATTTAACCAGGGTGTTTACACCTCAGTGAAAGAATTTAACAGTTGATTGAAACTATGTGCAGTAAACCCATAATTTGGTTGAGTAATTTTCCAAAGAGTAGATTTTCCTAAGATTTGAAATGGATTCCAAATAAATTTAAGTCATAACTTGAAATAATAGTCCTTATATTTGTAGCCACTGTAATTTGAACCAACTAGAACTTAGACTATCCTTTTTTGTATTTGAAGTGTGGTCGGATGTGCTTTTGTAAATCAGGAAATTAACAATTTTACCGTACTTTTATCCTGTTTCAATCGTTGTCATGCTGGAGGAGAGAAACATATTAGCCAGATGTTGGACAATCAGAGTTATAATCATTCAGGCAAACAATATTTCTGTAAACTGCAGAGAGTTCTAACACCCTGCTGCACCATTAACTTATCCTGGGGGTCAAATGACAGAGGTCAGAGTGCAAAGGCAGTAGATAATGAATTTGCTGTAAATAAACTCAGGTGAGAAAAAGTGGCATCACACAATTCAAAAATTCTAGAAAAATCATTAAGAGCTACAAAGTTTTGTTGGCAGCCATTTTGTCTCCAACCTGTAGACTGAGGGAAATCCCAGGACCAACCATGGCAACAAACAGGACCGCCTCTGAGTCTCAGTCCGACTTTATGTGTGATGTTCCATTTGCCCCATCAGAATCTGTCCAGGGCAGCATTCAGTCCCGCTGTGCAGAAAAATCTGGACAAAGTATGTGGCCCCCCTTGTGTGGGAGAGACGGAGAGATACAGCAGATGAATCATTGTTTTCAAACCTCCGTCTCACGTCGGGCAGAAGCCGTTGGTCTTTTCTGCCATAGGAGACCCTCAGAAATGACGCCTGGGTCTCGTTCTTTAGCCAGGTGTTTCCTCAGAGATCACAGTCAAACATCCAATGCGAGATCCTGC
>NW_015120968.1:0-1280 GCF_001443285.1 Poecilia latipinna
AACCCGTTGAGGTTTGTAGTGGTAATGTGACAAAATGTGGAAAAACTCAGGGGTTTATGAATATTTTTGAAAGATACACCACTAATCTGACTCTCCTCAGAAACCTTTCCAGGTGATGCCACTTAAACCTGAACCAGACAATTACTGTAGGGAGAAATTCTAACTTTGTTATCAAGTGTTTCATGGTCAGTTATTGAACTACATTCTATGTGAAAAGGGACAAACATGGCAGCTCTGAGCCGTCATCAAAACAGAGTTCACCAAGACGCCAGGGCTCCTAACACCGTCATCATGACAACTTTAACTCTCAAACACATCCATGTTTGGCCTCCAGCTATCAACTCTGCAGAGGACGTCCAAAAATGATTTCAGCAAATCAGTTTCAATTCACCTCAGTTTATTTATACTGTGATAATTCATAGCAAATGTGGCTCTGAGGCTCTTTAACCGACAAACTGATCATAATCAGACATGTACGATCAAATCAAGGAAACTTTCTGAAGCAACATTGAGGTTTATCATGAGAAACTGAACCACAATGAGGTCAGATGGCCCTACTGTGAGGAAGGGTAATCACAGCATGACACACTTACAAATGACCCCATTCATTATGTCAGGATGATTTAAAGGGCGTGTCTGCAAGGGTCATTGCCTAACACTGAAATGACTTGACTGATGATGGATTGTGGGATATTTTCCAATGCTATTATTTGAATTATTGAACACATTTCTAATCAATGACCAGAGACAAGTGAGGTGCTTCATCTCTGAATTAAGCAGGAAGAGCTCATTCCTCTGAGGCTCTCTAAAGAAAGGTTCATATCTCTTTAGTGAATGGCGAGTGCCAGTTTTAAATTGTTTCTAAATGTTTATCCAGCAACTGAGCAGATTAGCTATAAATCAAAGTTTGTAGTAGCAACGTCAGATATATAGGTTCATACAAGTTTATCCAAAGTGTTTATATAAGTGACATTCATTGTAATAATGACAAGATTATAACATGAAAAATGCTATGAAGTTACTGGGATAGAAATACAGTACTCACAATCCAAGGGTTTTGCAGTTTAGTAGGTAAATTTAAAAATGAACAAAATGTGAGCATTAAAAGGCAGACTAAAATATTGACAATAAGTGAGAATAAAATCTGTGTGACATCAGAGATTATACACACTAATTTGTATATTGTCAAAATATGTGTAATAAGTCTGCGACAGACAGGCGACCTGTCCGGGGTGACCCCGCCTCTCACCCGGAACGTTAGCTGGAGAGGCACCAGCACC
>NW_015120969.1:0-1280 GCF_001443285.1 Poecilia latipinna
GACAAATACCCTGCCTGTACTTTGACTTGAAAGAGGCAATTCTGCAACCAATGATGAAAATCGTCAGATTTTAGAATCGAAGACAATTTTCCACCCTGTTATGGGACAATCCAGCATCTTATGTTCCATTCCACATGTTTTTATTAAATATTGTTACAGAAACATTAAATACTGTGAATTTTTCTGTGCCATGTTGGGAATTGAAGACCAATAAATGCACATATTGATACAAATTTTTTAAATTACCAATATTTTCAATGCTGTCAGTAATGAGTAAAAAAACTTTTTTTTCTTTACAATACAGACATAAATGATTCGTAACTGCATGATGTGTTACAATTTCAAAAATAAAACATATAGTAAAAGTGACACACTCTTTAAGAAAAAGTCATTATTTTTCTAAATTTACATGTTTAACTATTTGTGGTCTATATGTAAATGTTCATAACAGGGTGGAACACATTCAGAGACAATGGTGAAAAAAAAACACCTGTAATTATTAATTTATCCAATCCTGAGCTTGCCCATTATTAATTTCTTATTGTTAAACATGTCTGTGTGGTAACACAATATTTAAAACTTAAAACATTAATACTTTTTTTTTTTTTTCCAAATGTCCTGAAGCCAAAATGTTGCCGCAAAAAAAAGAATCACCCTACTAATACAATTCACTAGTTTTGCACTATCTGGTTGTCTCTGTTTTTACAATTTGCCACTTCCTCCAGCAGATGAACCTAATTTAAGAATTATTCTAATTGGATCTAACTTGGATTAATAACTCAATTATCCTAATGTTCCTAGATGTAATATAGGTTACATTGGAGACAAGAAAATATATACAAGTTTATGTCCATAAATTATTTTGCTCACCTTAATTAGAAGAAACAAGTAAAGTTATGTAAATAAGCATACAATTAATGACATAACCAGACAAAACAATGCAGATCTCGTATATGTTTTTCAGTTATGAGCTCACATGTTTATAGAGGAACTCAGTGACCTGGCTTCCTGAACATGAAGCTGTGCATGCAAATACGTGACAATTGCATGCAATTGCAAAAAAAAAAAAGACATAACAGTGCCCTCTGCTGGCAAAACTAAGGTAAAACAACCTTGGAGAAAAGGTAGAATCAGAATCAAAACATAAATGTAAAATTGATTTAAAACATTGTATTCTGTTTTAGTCATTTCAGATGTCTTCAACTGGAAATGATATTTGGTCGCTTCATAACTATTGGCTCATTCTTAATGAAATGGCTCTGAGTGTTTAGGTTATCCTG
>NW_015120970.1:0-1279 GCF_001443285.1 Poecilia latipinna
ATTCATGTCCTGAGGGGATTTCGTAAAGCTCTGCTGATTGTGCCACTGTGGGAAACCTGGCACAATACCAGTTTGTCATGTCAACAATATACGTTCAAAGCTTTTAGTCAAGCAGTATTTTATTAGATGTAATGTTCAGATTTTACGTAGTTATTAGCTGATAGCAACAAGTTAAAAGAAAAAGCAATTTTGAAAAGAAAAAAAAAAAAGTAAATGTAGAACAGAGCTGGACACACAATGTGCCAAAAAACTTTATCTTCTACTGATTTCAATACTGTTTGTAGCTTGCATTAAAATCTCAATATTTATCAAGTAATGTAAAGGTGGCACTTTTAATGGACTTTTGATGCAACTTTTAAAGCACATTTGCATTGAACGTATCATTATTTACCGAATGAAACTTCATGACAACAGTCATAAACATTTATAAAGACTCTTTAATGTTCATGACAGATGTTACTTCATGTTTATGACAGTGTCACGCCAGTTTTATGTACACTCCATCAAATAAAGTGTTACCTCATCTTGTTAGCACATTTTTTTCTAATAATGATAATGAAAACATACCTTTTCATTTTCTTACTTCCTTAAGAAAATGAAACGGTATGTTGTTTTATAAGATAATGTATCTTTTACGGTGCCAGCAGGGGCACAACTACATATTATTAAGGTGGATGCGAAAACGTACCTTCAGCTCGCTCTATAATGTTAGTGAGGATGAACACAGTTAAAAAAAACACTGCCATAAAATACTGTCGAGTTAAATATAACTTGCCCTGAACTACCATGATAGATATAATGTATGTAATATTCAATCAAGCTGCTACTGTCCAATAAACGTGTATCATTAATGAAGGGGAAAAAATTCAATACAGACTTTCAGTAAGTTTAGGGTCTGGTTCGCAGAGTATGCAGTTATTTTTTTCCCAAAATTATTCAATGAAAAAAAAGTGACCTCAGTTAAGTTAAATAAAATTGTTAATAAAACTTTTAGAATTGTAATGATTGCTTATTTAAAAACAAAATGTTTTGTTTAAAAAACTTTTTTATTATTATTAAATAACTCATTTTTGTCTTGTGAATTTAAAAAGTTATTTGCCAAACATAAACTTTTATTTGCACACATCAGAAATCTTTTGTTGTGATTTTGGGCCCTGCCCACGACGTCATGTGAGAATCACAAGCAAAACTTTGAGTCACAAACAAAAACTTAGAATAGCAAGAAAAGATTAATGACAAGCGCAAATAAGTTTGTTTTCCAAAAAAGAAAGTTAACTTC
>NW_015120971.1:0-1279 GCF_001443285.1 Poecilia latipinna
GGTGAGACCGAACCCAGACTAAGTCTCCCGGAAAGAGCTGTACACTTCTCCTACGGGCATTATAATACTTAGCTTGTCTGACCTTGCTCAACCCTATCTTCCGCTTAACCTGTTCAGTCATTTCTTTATGTCTGTCCAGAAGTTTATAGGGCGTCTGTTGAGGGCTAGGAGAGTGGCCAATGATTCTCTCCAGTGGACCTTTGAGAGGCCGACCCAGAGTGAGCTCTGCAGGAGACCTTCCAGTTGTCTCATGCTGAGCGGCATTGATGGCAAATCTAAACTCTTGGATCCATTGGTCCCAGTTGGAATGGTGTTCTCCCACAAAAGAGGCTATCATGGTCTTTATTGTTCGGTTTGACCTTTCAGTGAGATTGGCTTGGGGATGATAACTTGTAGTAAACTTTTGAATCACCCCCCATGTGCGACAGAACTTTTCCATCTCATGGCTTGTAAACTGAGGGCCACGATCTGATACTAGCTCTTGAGGGACTCCAAAGCGGGTAAATATTTCATTCTTCAAGATGCTGGTTATTTTCTGAGCTTTGCTATCTTTGAGAGGAAACACCTCTATCCACTTGGTAAAATAGTCAATGATTACCAGCAGGTATTTATTTCCATTCTTACTGCGAGGTAGAGGACCCATTAGGTCAACACCGATCTTCTCCCATGCTTCGGTTACTGGGGTAGGCTGCATGAGCCCTGCAGGCTTTTTATTGTCAGGTTTATATTTTTGGCAGGTGACACAGGCTTTAATGTAGGCCCAGACATCTTTTCTGACTGAGGGCCACCAGGCTACTTCCAGTATCCTTAACAGGGTTTTTAATTTCCCTAGGTGCCCGCTTAGAGGATGATCATGGAAGTAACTGAGAAACTGGATTATCATAGACTTGGGCACGACCAGCTGAAACTTTTCGCCTTGGTTCTTGATAAAGGATTTCCTGTACCAGACATCCTGTACTTGACAGAACCCTACTCTGTTGGGGTCTTTATCAGCAGACATCTGGACCATGTCAAGAAGAGCAGAGTCCTGCTCTTGTGCCAGTTTGATTTCGGCCAATGATGAAGGTAGCTCTGACTCAGATTTGGACATGACTCCTGCAACATACATCAGGTCGGTTTTCTGCACTGCTCTTGACAGTGCGTCGGGTACTAGATTATGTAACCCTTTTCTGTATCGAACGTTGAAATGGTATTCTTGCAGCCGAAGCACCCACCGGGTCAAACGAGAGGATGCCTTTGGACAATTAAAGGCCCAAGTCAACGCTGCATGGTCAGTAAA
>NW_015120972.1:0-1279 GCF_001443285.1 Poecilia latipinna
TAGTCACAATGATTTAGAATGAGACTGAAACAGCAGCAAAATTTTTATTATTTAAAGTGAGCAACATCTGATCATACTCGACCACTTAACATGTATTTATATATTATATTATATTATTTAGATATTTAGGAGAACAGCAGTGCTAGAATGATGTTGAAGAAAGGTGAAGAAGCTCTGGTGAGGTCTTCATTTAGTTTACTGAAATATGTATTAACTGTTTTTAATTTTTAAATAAGCTAAACTATTTTATTATGAGAGGAGCAGGTCAGGGAAGACATAGGAGCGCCAGGAGGAGTTTCAGAGTGTGAAGATATAAAAATTATATTAATTTCAATAAAACCAGAAAGGAGAACAGGAGGAGACTGATGTCAGGTTGATTTCTTTCAACGTTTCAATATTTTTTTCATTATTTCCACACTATAAGGGTAATGGTTAGGAGACAATAAGAAAAGTGCTTGAGGAGAGGTTTAAAAATAAATTAGTGAAAATTTTTGCTACAGAGTAAATAGAGTTGAGATGTATAATAATGTATACATCTGAAAATTAAGTTTAAATTCTCATTCTGTATGATAAAAACATACTTTTTATATTTAGTTCTCATTCTGACACTGTACATTACTGAAGTGTCTGTTGTAAATCCATGAATCCATGCAGGAACATCAGGCTGCAGAGAGTCAGAGGGAGGCAGAGACAGAAACGCATATCTGTAGATATTTTAGTTAAATGTTTGCGGCTGAAAATGACAGGGGAAAAACATTTAGGCTTTTTGCCTCAGTGTTTTAATGGATCTTTGGTAAGTTACTGAATGCAGTGCTGGAAAGTGGGACTGAGTTAACAGTGAGGAGCTAAGGTGTCTGTTAGACGTGAAAAGTATAATTTTTATTTATTTAGTTGATCAAACTGTTGCACTGATGTAGAGAGATGTTCAAGAAGAACAAAACTTGTTTTTTAGATTTTATTTTTGTTGGTCAAACTGCTGTATTGAGTGTAAAACTGCGGAGTCGTATTTTATGAGCTGTTTTTTACTTTGGTTTTAGAAAGAAGTAGAACCTGTTCAATTACCAGTCAATTTATATCAATGCATTTTGACCAATAATCAAATGTCTTTTGACCAATAATCAAATGTCTTTTGACCAATAAAATATATCAGAATCTGTTAGCCTGTGTGTGCTACCAGAGTATTTAGCTTGCTAGTTGTGAGGCAAATGCTAAAGTGAGTGTTCATCCTGGAATGACAGTAATTATACTATGCATGACTTTAATCTGATTATTGGATTGT
>NW_015120973.1:0-1279 GCF_001443285.1 Poecilia latipinna
ATAAAACATCTACAGTCAGGTATCTTGTAAATGAATTAACATAACGAGTGATCCGCTTTTAAGAAAACATTAACAAATTGATGAAAAGCAAACACTGATCTAGCTAAAAATTAGCTACAGTAAAGATAAGAATATTAATATATAATTTTATAGGTTTTCACAGTAAATGGTAACTGAAGGAAGGAAAGGTTTTCTCTGCAAGTGAAACCTAAGAATTTAAATCCCATCCATATGTTCCAAAGTTACCAGTAAATTAGTTAAATAGTTAAAAATAATTGGGAAAGCAGATCATTACTATTATTGTGATTTTTTTTGTTGTTGTTTTATATGTACAGCCAAGGGTATATTCAACTATAACTTTACTTTAATCCAAACTTGTGTACAAAATCCCACAAAGTACTTAAAATTGTAGTTATTAATTCAAGAAAAATTAAAGAAAAAAATTTAAAAAAATATGGACTCTTTTGTGCTCCACTTATTACAGCAGTTAAGAAACTTAAGCTGCTACATAATAGAAACATTCATTAACTCACTACAAAACATTTTCATGCTATAGAAAACCACATGAACTGCAGTTGTATTTTTTATTTTTACTTTTTGAGTGGGTGGTGATCTGTGACCAAATAGAAACTTTACAGAGAGATAATTTTCATGCTATAGAAAACCACATGAACTGTAGTTTTTCTCTTTTTTTTTGGTAGTATGAATTGGTTTAGAAAGCCTTCATGTGACTGCCTGTCAATGCGGCCCTATTTTCATAAATTCTGCTATGAATCTTGGTTGTATCTAATATGACTTAGATTAAGTTAGTTTTTGGAGACAAGAAATGAAGCAGAGGCAAAAGGTTGTGATTTCTACACTTACCCACCAGAGGTATCAGAGTGGAGATTTTCACACAGAATACCTTTCACTGCTAGGCTGCAGTTGGTAGCACTGTTACCTTGCAGCAAGAAGGTTCTGTGATTGATTCCCGGCCCGGGGGCTTTCTGCATGGAGCTTGCATGTTCTCCCTGTGCATGCATGTGTTCTCTCTGGGTACTCCGGCTTCCTCCCACAGTCCAAAAACATGACTGTCAGGTTAATTGTTTTCTCTAAGTTGTCCAGGTGTGAGTGTGTGTGCATGGTTGTTTGTCCTGTCTGTCTCTGGCGACCTGTCCAGGGTGTACACCGCCTCTTGCCCAAAATGTTCACTGGGGATAGGCACCAGCACACCTGTCGACCCCACTAGGGTGTACAGAGGATGGATGGACCTTTCACTGCTGTGAACAACAGCCTGAGT
>NW_015120974.1:0-1279 GCF_001443285.1 Poecilia latipinna
CATTACATAACATTACATTTACAGCGAATATTTTTCTTAGGGGTTGCGTTCCGAAAATAACCCGTGATAGGCCAAATCCGTGAAGTAGTTATAGAGGAATTTAAAGGTGCTATACTCATGAAATGAGTTCCTTTCTGACTTCTAGGTCAGATTAACCCAGTACATTTGACACAGTACATTTCTTTTCAGTCAAAACATATCTTAATGTGAATCAACCAACAACATGCCTTTTAACTATTAGTAGAATTATATTCCTCTACATAATTACCTTCATTTTTACAGTTATTACACAGCATACATAAATACTTTACATTGAAACCAAAGAACAAAACCTGTTTTCAGGACAGCAGATGTGCGTGTGCATCAATCGGGCCTTAATGTGATCCGTAGTCATGTCATTAAAGCGTCTCCTGCTTTGAGAGATTCACAGCTGTATCTATGGCAGAGCGATGGATCTCATCAAACGAGCCTCCGGTCGGGTTTTGCGCTGCCTCTGGCCACAGTTTTTTTTTTTTTCAGGAGACATCGAAAGTTTCAGTTTCCATCTCCTGAGTGGCCAATCTGTATTAAACACCGTAACGTTATTGGCACTCAGGAAGCGCGTAGACTGTTTTTAACAATCATATGGTCAATCAGGACGAAGAACACTGTGGAAAAAAAACTGCACAAAAAAATCTGCGAAGCAGCGATACCGTGAAAAGTGAACCGCATTATAGCGAAGGATCACTGTATATGAAATAATTTATAAAACGCAACTGGGTAATTTGTAGAATGGCTGCATATCAGAGTTTATTCTAGGTGTATCTGGGACTTCATTCTCATGCCTGGCCTCATAATGCTTCAGCATTGAAAATGTGGATTTATTTAAATAAGACAGTTTAGTCAAACATATGCGACACTTAACCTGCAGAACATAATATGAAAGTAAACTAAAAGTCAGTTTCAGCTGAATTTGGGTTCAGATAGATCAAGTAGGAACTGACAAGAACCGGATGAAACGACAAAAATGAAAACAAATTTATTTTCCAACATAAGATCAAAATGGTCCCACACTGCGGAAACATTTTGTTTGAAACTGCTAGATGACGATGTAAAAGATCAAGAATTCGTTTGGCAAATGCTTTTGACAGATTCGCTTCCTTATAAACACAGTTTGGCACCCAGCGTCATTTCGAAACAGTTCCTGTATTGGTCACGTGACTTGCTGAAACCAATACGCGCACCGACACGAGTGTTGGTCTATGGGCTTGATACATGCGCCGACGCGTCGGTGTTGCTG
>NW_015120975.1:0-1278 GCF_001443285.1 Poecilia latipinna
CTTCAAACTAAATGTTTCCCATCAGACTAAAGACGTTTCTCCTCTTCCTCCTCTATCAGACCTTCTCTGCTCCTGCAGCAGGTTCCTCCATACCTGAGAGCTTCCAGTCTCCAGTCTGGATCCTTCAGTCCAGCCGACAGCAGCTTCACTCCTGAGTCTCCTGGATGATTGTAGCTCAGGTCCAACTCTTTCAGATGGGAGGGGTTAAAGGTCAGAGCTGAGGCCAGAGAAGCACAGCCTTCCTCTGAGACCAAACAGCCTGATAAGCTGCAGACACACAATTCATCACATGATGAGAAGATGAGAACATTGAGCCATAGGTGCCAGAATAGGGGGGACCAGGGGCCCATTTTTCTATGACTGCAGCTCATGGTAGGACAACGCAATTTGTCCCGAAACAAACCCACTGAATTGATTGACAGGAGCCATCATATCAATTGAACAAGAGCCTGACATTCAAAGTGCGTAACAGAGGTGACGAAACACCCCATGGCCCCAATACCTCAGAAATGAATCCGACGCCGCTGCGTTGAGGTAGAGCCCAAGGTCTGAACTGGACATTTTCACAAGAGGAAAACACAAGAAACTGGAGCTTAAACTGTTAATACTTTGAAATATTAATAAAACTGTATTTCCTTTTGTAGATAATAAAAATCAACATTTCCCTTTCGATGGTTGAGAAAGTCTGACAACTTCTGATTGGAAAGATCTGCAATAATCTCCTTTGTTCTGTCAATAATCCAGAGTTACACTATCAGTGGAAGCCTGACCTCCACTTTTCTTAATTTTCTTTATGATTCTTTCAGCTTGGAGGAACAGAAAATTATCCATTATTATGTGTTGAGATTTAGCAGGTTAACCATGTCACAGTCAGACATCGATTATTATATCAAATAATAATTACATCATCTTTGAAAGCAGGTAAATGACAGAAATCTGGTTTCCCCAGGATTGGTCACATTTTACCTGAGAGTCTCCAGGTTGCAGTTTGGACTCTTCAGTCCAGCAGAGAGAAGCTTCACTGCTGAATCTTGCAGGTTGTTGTTACTCAGGTCCAGTGCTCTGAGACTGGAGAACTGGAAGCTGAGAACTGAGGACAGAGCTTCACAGCTTCTCTCGGAGAGGTTACAGCCACTCAGTCTGAGGAGACAGGGAGGAAAATCTGGTATTAAACAATTTATCAGAATGAATGTCTTTTTCTATCCAGTCAACAATGTTCCTGTTTTACTGATTTAAGGGACTGTTTTATACATAATTTATGTTGTCTTTTGTTGTGAA
>NW_015120976.1:0-1277 GCF_001443285.1 Poecilia latipinna
AGTTGTAGGTTCTGAGTCGTACCCTGATGGCCATTACTGCTCCACCTAATGATGGGTCTGTGAGCTGTAACCCACATGAAAACAGCAAACTGTGCCTCTGGTTTGTTCTATTGGCATGCTGAATCCAGCTCCAGGCACACGACTTCCTGCTGACCACACCTCAACACTGATGCTCCATCAGCAGCACACGGACCCACTTGCAGACTCTGGTCTGTGGAGAAGATTGGTGATATCTTGTCTGTGGACAAAACAAAAACACTCACAGAGTTCAGTTGATCTGTTTGGATCAGACAGATCCAACTGACTGATGAATTAGCGCAGATTTTTCTGCAGATGGGGACCAGGAGGAAGTGCGTTGAGACCCCAGCGGGTGAAGTGCTGGTAATTTAAGTGAAGTCGCTTAATTTAATTTATTAAAAGTTATTGGAGTGTTTTTTGTCACTAAGAGAAAAATGTAGATACATTTATCTGCTTAATTTGTGATGGGATCTGGATTCACGGTGAATATTAACTAAACTGCATAAAATGCGACTAAATAGCCGATGTTAATATGATTGTAATTTCACGGATAAACGTAGTACATGACCGATTTTTTATTTTTTATTTTTTTTTTTTAATGTTGTCGGTCAAGATAACGGATAACAAAAGTCTAGCTCGACCTGCCACCCTAACACCAACTCACGCACATCTTCATTCACAGACTTGTAAATCGATTTTTCTTGGACATTATGATGTTAGCTTGTCGATGTCTCAGTTTTTTCCGCTGGGAAAATCAATAAGCAGCATTTTGTGACTGCTGCTCCTCTAGTGGCGAGAAGCCGTAATGTTGGCTGGTAACAATCGGAATGCATTATGGGAGATGTAGTTTGTAGTCAATACGTGCTCAAAACCTATTTTAAGTCAATCATGGGCCTATAAAACACTGGGGGAGGGTACATAAAATGCCTTGAGTTTGACACATGTGCTTGTACACTATGCCCATCACTTGGTTATGTTGTTCTATGTACGCTTTCCCTGCCAGCATCTTGCACCCTGCTGTTATGTGCTGGACTGTCTCAGGGGCCTCCTTGCACAACCTACACCTTGGATTTTGTCTGGTGTGGTAGATCTGAGCCTCTATCACAGGACGAAAAATGGGATTTTCGGCAGCTATTGACACCTTGTTCTGCCGTGCACATGGAGATTGAGGGCTTTCGGCAAGAGGTTTTTATCAGAGTCGAGCACTGCCAAAAATGGTCAAAAATGCTGTGTGTCCGTGTTCCCCTATCACCCCCCTC
>NW_015120977.1:0-1277 GCF_001443285.1 Poecilia latipinna
TTCTTGTAATAGAAAAAAACTCACAGCTTGACCCAAATATTTCATTGTAAATCTGAATTCAAAGTCAAAACAAGATGGCCGCCATGACATCACTCTGAATTTTGTAAACACCAGGAGGGAATTAATTAAAAATAATCTAGATTTTCCATGAGATAAAATAAAAAATCTGGATAAAATCTTTAGTGTGAATCCTTTTTCTTGTTGCCGTTAGCGACCGGTGATGTTTACCTTCGTCCAGGTGCGACTCACGTTCAGCTGATCCGAGGCGCTCAGGAGGCCAGCGGCGGGAAGGCCGTCGGCCGCTTCTTCCACCTTTATCCCCGGCGGCGCGTCAGGCTGGTCCCGTGGCTTGCAAGCTGGATCAGGAAGGGCGCCGTTCCCGTGGCGACCATGAACATGCAGCTGGCCGTGCCCGATGGCGAGGAGGTGCCCGACGCTTGGCACCATCAGCTCATATTTGGAGTCGCACCCAGAGCCGTTTTTATGACCAACCCTTTGGATGTAGGTGTGTGAGCCAGAAGATTTATTGTTTATTTGACCAACCTGTTGGTTTCTCATTGGTTATTTTACTCCTAATTGCACTGAGTGAACAAATTAAAGTTGTTTTTACACGTTGGTGTGTTTAAGTGAGCTGTACTGGTGCAGAGTTGTCAAATAAACGTGGATTTCAGGTCATTTATGTCTGTTTTTTGTTTCTAAATGTTTCAAGTCAGAATTGTTTTTCTTTATCAGAATCTGTTTTGTTTTCTACTCTCATCTGAACATAAATAAGTTTGGTTCTGTTCTCTCCTTCAGTCGGGGAGGTCGAAGTTCACCAGCGACTCTGCAGCCAGTCGGTGCTGCTGGTTCGTCGGGAAGACGTTCTGCAGAGATTGACGCCCGACGGTTCGCCGTCTGACCTCTCTGACATCCAGTCCGACCCGCACTGGCAGCAGCTGGACGTCGAGGGTGAGGCGGCGACCTTCTCCTGACGCCGACCTCTGAGCCGCCATGTTTGATTCTGGTTGTCTTCTCTCCAGGTCAAGTGAGGCAGATGATGTTAGAGGAGGAGCTGGAGGACGGGCCCAGGACGGCTCACGTCAGCATCCCGGCGGCGTACAGTTCAGGGGTCACGCTGTTCGCGCTGACGGGTTCAGATGCGGCTCAGCAGCTCCTCAAGGCTCCTGAACTTCCTCTGCTGTGAAGGACGGAAGAGCCGACTGGAGAAACGCTGCACTGGAAGGCAGCGCGCCGATTATTCTCCTCCACTCAGCCAGAACGCTGATTTTCTGAGTTCA
>NW_015120978.1:0-1277 GCF_001443285.1 Poecilia latipinna
AGACTGCTGGAGAAGGAAAAATGTGGAAACCACAGTTCAAGTAAGAGAATAGTTTCTTGAGGAGGGAAACTGACTTCCTGGTTTAACTTTCTGACTGCTGTGTTTTCACCTTCACTCAGAGACAAAATGGCTTCTAGATCTGAGGAGGATCTCTGCTGTTTGATCTGTCATGACATCTTTAAGAATCCGGTTATTCTGTCATGTAGCCACAGCTTCTGTAAGGAATGTCTGCAGAACTGGTGGAGAGAGAAACCAGAAAGAGAGTGTCCAGTTTGTAAGAGGAAATCTTCTAGAGAGCAACCACCTTTAAGTCTGGCTCTGAAGAATCTGTGTGAGTCTTTCCTACAGCAGAGAAACCAAAATGCTCCAGAGGGTCTCTGCTCTCTGCACTCTGAGAAACTCAAACTCTTCTGTCTGGACCATCAGCAGCCAGTGTGTCTCGTCTGCAGAGATTCAGATTTACACACCGAGCACAGATTCAGAGCCATCGATGAAGCTGCTCAGCAACACAGGAAGAAACTTCAGGAAACTCTGGAGCCTTTAAAGGAGAAGCTGGAGCTCAGGAAGAAAGTTCAGGAGGAGTTTGATCAGACAGCAGAACACCTGGAGGTCCAGGCCCGACACACAGAGAGGCAGATTAGGGAGCAGTTTAAGCAGCTTCATCAGTTTCTAGCAGAGGAAGAGGAGGCCAGGCTGGCTGCACTGAGGGAGGAAGAGGAGCAGAAGAGAGGGATGATGAAGGAGAAGATGGAGGCTCTGAGCAGAGAGATAGCAGCTCTTTCAGACACAGTCAGAGCCACAGAGGAGGAGCTGAGAGCTGCAGACGTCTCATTCCTGCACAACTACAAGGCTGCAGTGGAAAGAGTCCAGCGCTGCCCCCTGCTGGAGGATCCACAGCTGCCCTCAGGAGCTCTGATAGACCAGGCCAAACATCTGGGCAACCTGGCCTTCAACATCTGGAGCAACATGGAGACCATGGTGACCTACACTCCTCTGGTTCTGGACCCAAACACGGCTGGTCCAAACCTCCATCTGTCTGAAGATCTGACCAGTTTGACTTATGGAGAGAAACAGCAGCTTCCTGATAATCCAGAGAGGTTTGGTTACTATTCTGTTCTGAGTTCTGAGGGTTTGAACTCAGGGAACCACAGCTGGGATGTTGATGCTGGAGGCAGGAAATCCTGGATATTTGGTGTGTTAGAAGAGTCTGTCCACAGGAAGCGGGACATAAAGTCTGGATTATCGGTTATCTGGTTCTATGAAGGCAAATACTCAGC
>NW_015120979.1:0-1277 GCF_001443285.1 Poecilia latipinna
TTATCATCATCATTATCATCATCATCATCATCATCATCATCATCATCAGTTAACTGCAGCATTATTTGTCTATGGAAATCTGCTGTTGATAGAAACTGAAATGCTAGAGTGTAAGGAGCAAAAAGGAACAATGCCAGAACAGTTCTGGAGGTGTGATGATCCAGTTTGTCCCTCAGAAATCCTGTTTGGGTGATGTTGGTTACATCAATAGTATGAGAGGATGATGAACTCACACAATTTTACATAGATAGATGGTATGTAATCTTTTGACCCATGTGCACAGACACTGTCAAGAGCCAAGTAAAATTTAAAGATTTTAGTAATGAAAGACCTTTTGCTGGTCCACAAGGAACTGGAGGCCAGCAACCTGAACACTGTGGAAACGGGAAAGATGAGAGCAGGTTGGACAGGAGATGTGATGAATATGTTCTGATCTTACAAGAGTTCGGCTCTCTATTGGTCAATAAACAGGAAAGAGAACGATTCGTGTGCAGATCGATTGTTAATGCCTGCCTACATGGCCTCAGTTCAACAGTCCTCAAGAAACCTGACTGAAAAATTCACGAATACTCATTATCTTAAGGACACAATAAAAGGTAAGGTTAATAACAGCATTTAAGTGTTAGATAGCTGTCATTACTCATTGTCAATCCACCATTCTGACTGTGTATATAATAAACAGCCTCCGATCGGAGAATAAACCAGCTAGCAGCAGCTTTAGCCACAGTTAGGAAACATAAACACCGCTGCCTGTCAGTGCTGTGTTGTTAAAAGTTTCACTAAAATTACTGACATCTTCCATCACTGTTGCTTAGAAAAGCATTTTAAATATTGATTTAAGCACCATCTGCCAAATAATTTACATATTCTGATGTGATTCATAATTTCTCCATCTGTTTTGTTGTCCATCTTTCTCAGCAGCAGCCGACCTGACAACCTACCATATCTGGGATGGTCTTGTTCCTCTGTCCATGGCAGGTTCAGTCAATCAGCTGTGGGACATCTGCTGTCTAGTCAAACTATCATGAGCCTCTTGATTTAAAAGGAGAAACCAGTACAGTACATCCTCTGAGCTCGGGTCCTCTACCAGAGGCCTGAGAGCTTGAGGGTTCTGCGCAGTATCTTGGCTGTGCCTAGAACTGCACATTTCTGGACTGAGATGTCTGATGTTGTTCCTGGGATCTGTTGTAGCCACTGCTCCAGTTTGGGGGTGACTGCCCCGAGGGCCCCGGGGCAGTCACACACATATATATATATAAACATGTGTGCAATATATA
>NW_015120980.1:0-1276 GCF_001443285.1 Poecilia latipinna
TACCTGATTACTTACAACTTTATCCATATTGTGGAATCATTTGAATTTAGATAATGCAATCAAAAGATATAAACTAATATCCAGGCATGAACTTTATTTAATAGAAAATTCCAAACAAAGAATAAATTGCACATCATGCCAAACTAAAGTTAGTGATTCACACCAGGTAGCCAAAGCTGTAACCTGATAGCTAGTTTTGCATAGAGCTGCACAGCTCCTCACTTCCTTATTGGGTCCCTTTTCATGACAGACATGCCGCTTGCAGGTCTATGAAATCATGGTCATTCTGCTCCTAAAGGTGATGGGTCCTGCTCCGGATTAAACTTATATTTACACTTCTCCACACTGTGCAGCTCTCTGAAAGCAAATGGCATTTTCGCCAGTCCACTTCAGTTGACATGTTTGGAGTTTACAGTGATGGAAATCAAGGGCCAGTCAACAAATGAGGTCCATTGTCAATCAAATAGCTTGCACACAATATATAGCTCAGTGCAGCTTGTAATTCCCCTGAAGTGAGTATGAAACATGGGGTGCAAATTCATTTCTCTTAGCAGAATCTGCTATGGGAGATGGCCAGGGTAAACATGGACAGAACTGGTTAAAGGTGCTCTGGTGGAGAAACAGCTTTAAAGCGAAGTTAGTAGAGGAGGGATGGAGCCGAGACTGACTGGACCTTCTGTATTTTCAGCTTCACTCAGAAACAAAATGGCTTCCAGATCAGAGGAGGATCTCTGCTGTCCGGTCTGTAAAGAAGTCTTTAAGGATCCAGTCATTCTGTCATGTAGCCACAGCTTCTGTAAGGAGTGTCTAAAGGACTGGTGGAGAGAGAAACCAGCAAGAGAGTGTCCAGTTTGTAAGAACATATCAGTCACCAAAGATCCATTCTGTAACTTGGTTCTGAAGAACCTGTGTGAGTCTTTCTTACAGCAGAAAGATCAGAGAGTTTCAGAGGATCTCTGCAGTCTGCACTCTGAGAAACGCAAACTCTTCTGTCTAGACCACGAGCAGCCAGTGTGTCACATCTGCAGTCATTCAGATAAACACACAAGGCATAGATTTAAACCCATCGAGGAAGTTGTGCAGCAACTCAAGAACAAACTTAAGGAAACTCTGGAGCCTTTAAAAAAAATCCTGGACCTCAGGATGAAAGTTCTGGAAAAGTTTTACCGAACCGCAGAAGACATGAGGGTCCAGGTTGAGTACACAGGGAGGCAGATTGTTGAGCAGTTTAAGAAGCTTCATCAGTTTCTAGCAGAGGAAGAGGAGGCCAGGCTGG
>NW_015120981.1:0-1276 GCF_001443285.1 Poecilia latipinna
TATATCACGATTTGCAAACCAATTTTCTCTGACAACAAAATCTAAATTAGACAAAGGCTACAAATTCTTCACCGAACAATACCTGTTTGACTATGAAGGTAGGTATTTTTGTTTTGCGTAACCGTTAGCTTAGCATTAGTGAATTTTGTTAGCTAGCTAACTACGTGACATAACTGTTCCTTAACCAGAACTTTTTACTGTTTTTGAACTATAACGTTTTAGGCTCTAATCTTGATCAGATTCTTAAATTATAGACTGGAGTTGCCACTCATCCCATAAAATAGGGGTTTGTTTGTTATAAGCAGAGATGTCCGGTGCCGCCGCTGCTTTGTAATGCCTTCCTCTAATCGGACCACTTTTTCGGTAACGAATAATCTAACGAGTTCGTATTTCAAATCCAGTAATCAGATTAAAGTTATTTATCCAAATCACTGCGCATTAATATTTTCTTTTGTATTTATTTTTATTCCTTCTGTGCGTCTTTGGGAGAGACTCTGACAGCAGCGACAGAAAAATGAACAGTGCATGGAGATGCGCATTTTGTTGCTGGAAAAACAGAAATGTCAAGCCCAACTGTTATTTGTGGCTTTTTTTTCTAAACTCATAAAAAAAATAATGATTCACCGGTCGCCTTTTTTTGGGGACTTGTGTTTGAACGTGAAGTTGCTCATTTGAGCTTGGAAATGAGAAAAGATACATAATCAGCCCCAGAATATTAAAAATACTATTCTAAACAACGTTCTTGGAAGCTGTCCTTTATTTTCCATTAATACAGAAAATGAACCTCTAAACGTTACATCACAGGCGGCGGTGTATATGTTTCCTAACTGTGGCTAAAGCTGCTGCTAGCTGGTTTACTCATGATCGGAGGCTGGTTCCTTTGAATACAGCTGGAGTATGGTAAATTGACAATGACTAATAACGGTTATCTAAACATAAACACTGTTTTATAAAATACAGAAAGTGAACCTCTAAACGTTACAGCGCTAACAGAGAGGATATTTTTCCTAAATGTGGCTAAAGCTGCTGCTAGGTGCTATATCGGAGGCTGTTTATTTTATACACAGTTAGAGAATGGTGAATTTACAATGATTAATAACAGCTATCCAACACTTAAAAGCTGTTATTATTAAACTTACCTTTTATTATATCCTTAAGATTATGAGAATGCGGGAATTTTTCAGCTTGGTTCCCAAGGCAAAATCACACCGGAAGTAAAGATACCCAGGTTTGAGTTATGGCGGCCATTGTCTGACGTCACTGTGAAAAGGGTCTA
>NW_015120982.1:0-1275 GCF_001443285.1 Poecilia latipinna
AGCCGAAAAAGGTATTTTGCCCATCCTGCTATGGGTCTAACAGGCTCAATTTTTTGTAGGGGTCTGGGACTGTTCAATAAAGATTTATTAGGCTGCAAAACTGCTTCCAAAGCTAATTTGGCCGACGGAAAAAAATTCAAAAATTGACTAAATTAAGTATTTTTTGACCACTCCCCAAACTTGTATTTTTCATCAGATTTCAATAAAACTTCTCTACTACAGATAAATTAGGCTGCTGAATAACATAAAGGCATCCATTTTTGGCCATCATTAATAGTTTCCTTGATATTGTTGGTAGGAAATAGGGATTTTTTGTTTGTTTTTAAAAAAATAATAATTTTAGAGAATTTTTGACTTGCACCAAAATGTTTATTTTTTAATGCATTTCATTGAAACTTCCTTCCTAGATGTCAATTAGGCTGCAGCATCATATAAAAACATTTATTTATGGCTACCTTTAGTAGATTTTTCTATATTATTGGCAGAAAATAGATTGTTTTTTTTTATTTCTTTCTTTATGGAAAATTCTCTACTATCGACCATCTGAAAAGTGCCAAAGAAAGTACAATTTATTATAAAAAAGTGTCTAGAATGTATCATTTTAGTATAGATACAGTCACTTCATCATGCCGCCACCCACATAATGATGCCCTGGGCGGTTGCCATGCCTTCCATATCAGAAACCGCCACTGAGCACGTCTGCTAATGGGCTTCATGTCCTTGTTGCAAAAATCGCACAAAACCAGCACAGACCTAAACCATACAAATACAGATCATCATGCATAATTCCCGTGGCCCATAAAAACCGCTTTTTTATTATTATTAAATAATAAGGACAAAGCATACCTGTGGAAGAGGGGGAAGGAAGGAGGAGTAGGATGAATAACCCCACGTTCAGGTGAGGAGGGGAAGGGACCATGTTTGCTTAATTTCTCCTCTTTTATAAAAGTTTCGACTAGATTTAACTTTAGATTTAACTCCTCCCGCAGTCTTTGTGCGGGGCTCCGGCAGGTCGCGTTAGAACGCGGTGGAGCTCGGCATAGCGCGGTAGATGTCATGATCAGCCAGCCCGGCGGTCCGTCCGCTTTTCAGTTTGCAAAATCACAAAAATAAAATTGTTAAAACAGGTCCCCGCTAGACCGTGCACACGGTAAAAAGCTCAGGAGGGGTTCACTCGATCCGCTCTTAGAACTACCGGATGCTTAAAACTCCGGTTATTCGTTTTTAGCTAGCTTCACCACGTAGCCACATTTAGCTTACAGAAAGAGCGAAAGC
>NW_015120983.1:0-1274 GCF_001443285.1 Poecilia latipinna
GTACCAAGTTTTGGCAATATTTTCACTTCTTCGTAGTTTAAGGCATTTGGAATAATTTTGGCAAAGAAACCCAAAATTCTCTGCAATTTTGGGTTGCAGAGAATTTTGGGTTGCATGAGCCCCAGAACAATTTTTTGACAGGCATTTGCAACATTTATAACCGGACCCTGCACTGCGACATGGCCTAAAGAGAGCCACTGGCCTGTTAAACTTCTGTTGTCACTCATGGGATTTTCAAGAAACAAGAAAACAATGAAAATAAAGCAACACTTTTATCAAAAATATATGCCCACTGCTTTTTATATTAAAAATGCATTTTACTTTCTTTTGATATTGTTAGAACATAAATACTAATTGTTTTTTTGAAACAGTCTCAGAAAGTCAACAGCAAATCCTAAAAGTAAGAATGAATCAGATAAAAATAAAAGAGCATCATCATTGCACAAACTGTAGAGAACATGTTGGCCAAAACTGAGGTAAGGTCACACTGCAGTGTGAAACGTCTTAGACAAGTCCACAGAGAGAGCACCAACAGGAGAGCATGGCTAGGTCTTACTAATAAAACGAAGCACGAAAATCTCTCTCCCAGTTTTTATCTTTTTGCTCTTTTCTCTTGATCTCATCCTTCTTCTGTGCTCTCTGTCCCTTTTCTTCTTTCTCATGCTGTTGGTGTTTTACGGCATCAGCATCACCAGCTTTGAAGTGAGTCACTTTAGGTCTCTTTATTGGTCCAAATCCCAGACCTTTCTGGTCTCTTTTTAATACGGTGGATACGGGCTGCTTAGCGCCATCTGCCTCTGGGCCCAGACCCATACCCGGTTTCCAGCCGCAGCGAACCATCATCCTGTAGCTGTTACTGGACGGGGGGAGGCAGTAGTAAGGCGTGGGCTGAGGACGGTGCAGACTGAACTGATGCAAAGTAGAGGAAATATGTGATGAGTGGCTGTTTCCGTACTCACAGCGGCACACATCGCACCACTGAGGCTTGAGCAACCTGAGAACATTAAGAAAATATGTTAGAGGAGACATGCCAGAAATATCTGACTGTCTTAACTCAGTGAATATAGCACCATGGATGTGGTTGTAAATTCTAGTGAAATAAGAGTGAATTCTTCTTTCAGTACAATGTGCATACAATATAGAAATTTGGATGGCTTTTTAGTTTATATTCTTGTAGTTTGACAAATGTGCAACAGAGCAGGGAGTTTACGAATAGTTGTATCTGAAAAAAAAAAAAAAAAAAAAAAAAAACAAGAAAATAATCATATGACCTT
>NW_015120984.1:0-1274 GCF_001443285.1 Poecilia latipinna
ATAAAATTTGGGAGGAGGTAAAATTACCGTGGAATTGGAAGGAACCAATTATAATACCAATAGCCAAACCAGGAAAAGATAATTCAAACCCAGAAAACTACAGACCAATAGCTTTAACATCAAATCTATGTAAAATCATGGAAAACATGATTAATAATAGACTAGTATATTATTGAAATAGTAAAGGATATATGTCAAAATATCAAAGTGGTTTTCGAAAAGGGAGGAGTACAAATGATCCAACGTTATGTTTAGAGCATGACATTAGAAGAGCACAAGTAGATAAAGAAAGGGTAGTGGCAGTATTTTTTGATATAGAAAAGGCATATATGACATGATGTGGGTGGAGGGATTATTAATTAAATTGTACAAGTTGGGTATTAAAGGAAGAATATTTAAATGGATTAAATACTTTTTAACAAATAGAAAAATACAAGTTAGAATAGGAGAAGTTATCTCAGGAAAATATGTAGTAGAAAATGGAACTCCACAGGGGAGTATTATAAGTCCATTATTGTTTTCAATTATGATAAATGACGTATTTAAAGATATTGGAAAAGACATGGGTTGTTCACTTTTTGCAGATGATGGAGCTGTTTGGAAAAGAGGGAAAAACGTTGATTTTATTGTTAAAAAATTACAAGAGGTTATTATTGAAATAGAGAAATGGGCATTGCAATGGGGATTTAAGTTCTCAGTTGATAAAATGAAAGTAATGATGTTTACTCAGAAAAAAATGAACAAGGAAATAAAATTGAAATTATATAATCAAGAGTTAGAACAGGTAAAGTGTAGAAAATTTTTAGGGCTATGGTTTGATGAAAAATTAAAATGGCATATACATATTCAAAAAGTTGTTGACAAATGTAAGAAAATTTTGAATATTTTGAGATGTTTGGCTGGCAGTGACTGGGGAGCAGATAGACAATCACTAAAACAGATTTACACAGGTATGATAAGATCCAACATAGACTTTGGTTGTTTAGTTTATGGTTCAGCAGCTAAAACACATCTGGTTAAATTAGACATTATCAAACATCAGGCACTAAGATTATGTACTGGAGCATTTCAAAAAACCACACCAACTGCAGTCTTAGAAATAGAAATGGGAGAAATGCCATTAGATTTAAGAAGAACAAAATTAGAAATTAATTATTGGTTAAATTTGCAAGGCAGTAACGTTGATCATCCAACTCTGGAAATTTTAAATCCATGTTGGGAAAAAGAAAAGAAAGAAATGAGGAGTTTTGGATGGACAATTGAAAATAAAATAA
>NW_015120985.1:0-1273 GCF_001443285.1 Poecilia latipinna
GACAAGTCTTTGTATAAACTCTGATGTAAACAGACTGACTGGAGGATCTGGTGCCATGCTGTCAACTTACAGCCTTGAACCCAATGTCAGGTTTTCTGCTCTATTAAGACACAGCTACACGTCCTGCACAAGTAGAGAGGAACCTGCAGTGGTTCAACGATGGATCGTTAAAGGTCAAGGACTGAGCAAGTCCCACTTTAGAGACATGTAGCCAAGAATACCTGAGCTGTACTGATGCACAAACCACCACAGTGATGCACAGACTGATTTATGAAAATATTTAAAAATCAGTCACTGAAAGCACAAACAGATGCGTGACGACATAAAGACTAGAACAGAATCAAAAACAGACAATGTCACATACAAAGGTCTGATAACTACACATGAACAGATGAAATGAACTCCACATTTCATTTTTCAAGATCTATAACAATATACATATAGTTAAAGTTTTCAGTGTGTCATATTTATCATCACTTTGTCAGTTTCAACCTCAGACTAAAATGCATTGTAGCATTATTTAAAGGGACGGAAACATCGCCTGCGCTGACGTAACATGACTAATTTAACTGTCCTCTGTTCAGGGAGATTGAAGAATAGACTGTCTGCTGCTCTGATGAATCCTGGGCAGCAGTCGCTCTGGAAGCCTTTGACCCTGATGGAGGAAAAAAAGAACATTCATTTGAAAACCAGTTAGTTAAAGTTTTCATTTAACTTTTTGCACCGGTTATTTCTGACTCCATCCAGTTAAAGAAGCTGTTTGTGTTTTTATGACAGGTATTTATGAAGGCATGGATGCAGAATTAGATGCAGTGCATTCAGCTGCAGATTTTTTTTCTAGTTTCTTTACATGATTTCTATTGTTGTCTAAATAAACTACCTGAGGGCCCCTCGCTGTAGCCGGCGGTTTTACTGTGTGGTTTTTAAATGATGATAAAATTGCTCCCAGAGCGACAGATACGTCTGTCTGTCTGAAAATATTTCTGAGTTAGTGTGTAAAACTGAGCTCATGTCATGGTGTCTGCACCACAGAGGATAAATAAGTCATCATAAAGGTAATAATACCTTTCTTCTTTATCTCAACGGTGGCGTACGTGACTTCATCCGGTTTATTCACAGAGTCACCTGGTAAAGAGAAACTAAAAATGATTTCTGCTGCTTTTAGCAATAATATGTAAAATAAACAAACTTCTACCTTTCCTCTTCCCAGGCTTGTTAACCACAGCATACGTTGTTTCCTTTGGATCTGAGACGATTTCATTTTTCAAGGCTG
>NW_015120986.1:0-1273 GCF_001443285.1 Poecilia latipinna
TTGAGTTAATAGGTCACATGACCTAGAAGCTATTGAAGAAAATACTAAAAGCTAAAAATATATATAAAGAAGTGTTCAAATGTAATGAAGATGTGTGCCTCATTTATACAGTCTAGTAGAATAATTTCTCACAGATTTTGAGTTCATGGGGCACACGATTTGGAAGCTATTGAAGAAAACATTTAATATTATTTAAAATATTAAATATGACTTAAACATTTTTTAGAGGATAGTGTGCCTCGTTTAATAGTATGAATTACCACTTTTTTGTATTAGTTGGTCACAAGACAAAGCATTTATTTATAGGAGTGTTTGGAAATTGACGGTCCCTATGTGAACCTCCAAGCGCTTGAGGTGGCATCGGTAGAGAACAGCTGGCCGAAATTAGCGTTCATAAATCGAATCAACCTTAAGCTGAACGTCCCTTACTCCGCGGAGGGCGAATATCCAGTATCCAATTTGAAAACAACTTCACTGCGGTCGGTAACACAATGAAAACACCGGTGTTCTGACTAGTTTGTTTTGGTCTGTGGGCTGCAAACATGGTGCCGAGCGACGTAATCGTCATACGCTGTGACGTCAGCTCCAAAGCTCTATAGACGGTACAGTAGAGGCTGGAGTTACATTATGCATCCACTAGATGGAGCTGCACTAAAGTGAATATCAACAAAACAGTCCGACTCCGGTCGGTGAGGAGAGCCTTCCGCGACTGGGCCGGGGCGTGAGCGGACGATGGTCAACTTTCTCCATTCGCGCACAGCATGGTCGTGGAGAACGTGGTGCTAAATGACCTGCAGACAACCAGATTCTAGACGGTTGGAAGGTAGATAGGTCAGTCAAACTTTATTAATAGATTACAAACCAGCGTTCTGACAACTATTCCAGCATGCACCGCGCGCTTCTTCTTCTACGGGTGGAAAATGAAGTCAGCGGCTGCTTACCGTAGTTGTTAGACCTGTTGTGGCTCAATATTGGTCCATATATAAGTCGCACCGGATTATAAGGCGCACTGTCGGCTTTTGAGGAAATTGAAAGTTTTTAGGTGCAAATACGGTACTTAATGACAACAAAGTCACCTGTGACAGGTGACTCTACATAGTCAAATGACACCCGATGCCCAATCCCTTTTGTTCTTCTGGCGTGCAGGTGTGTTGAGTACAAGTAAGTTTTGTTTTTCTTTTCTACAGCAGTGGTTTACTGTTCGCTTTAATTTGCCTCATTGCTTGTTGTGGCTCTTTTTACTCACCGGTGGAGTTTCTGCTTGCGCTCTGAC
>NW_015120987.1:0-1273 GCF_001443285.1 Poecilia latipinna
GGAAGATCTTACTACATTAAAATTGGTCATTAAAATTGAATAGTTTCAATCAATATCTATGCCATGTTTATTTAAATATTCATGAATTTCCTGCATCACCTCTAATTTTAATTGTATAAAGTTACAGTTGGATGTAATTGTTATCATTAAGAAAATTTTGGTTAAAAGTACTATGAACTTCTACGGAGCCCCTTAAGGGAACATGGGAAAAAAATTCAGATAAAATGTGAACAACTTTTTAAATTCTAAAGAGAAAACTATACATAAATACAACACTCAGCTGTTTTGAAAAATATCAGGATAATGGTAATATTTTCATTAATGGTATAAAGAATATTTGATTAGTTCTCTTTTTGACCTAAATTATTAAGGAAATTTAACTGGTTGTCTTGAGGCGTGGCAATTTCACAAGGATGTTTTTGTGTAGAATTGGACACTATTAAATTAATTATTTTACATATGCATTTGAATAACCAATTAATGAAAAGTGTATGAAGCTGAAATACTAAATTTTGTTTAAATTTTTAATAATTTTTGAGTTTAAATTTTGATAGGAGTTGATTCCACAATCGGTTAATTCTGAAACATCTGAGGGTGAATCATCTTAACGCATTTCTATTTCTCTTTGGAGCTCAGAGCCTGAGGCAGTGGCCCTTATCTGAGCAGCTCCAGTGACCCTGAGCCTGGCTGAAACAAACAAAAAAAAACAACAACTCTTCATCTACATCACAAGCTACAGAAAAGACATTTAATTTATAATTATGTGAGCAAAAGGTGGCATACTTTTATTTTCTTAATTTACTTTGTGTTTTACTCTAGCAGTTCTGCTTCCTGTGGTCTGACGGACTGTAGGGGCCGGGTTTTGCGGGTTCAGAACCGTGCAATGAGGTGATGAGATGGGGATCGCCTGGCTTCGGCATCAGGCATCCTCTGTTCTTAGCCACGCTGACTTGGACATTTGCACTTTCTACACATGAATTGTGCCGTCTTCTGCTAGACTGCTGTCTGAGAGCAAAGACCTACTGGACGATTCTTACAGCTTCTACAGAGGTCAGTGAGGTTGGACTGATTTTTCCTGTTGTCACCTGAAGGCGGAGTGCAGCTTACAGGAACTCGCATTGGATGTTTGACTGTGATCTCTGAGGAAAACCCTGGCTAAAGGACGAGACCCAGGCATCATTTCTGAGGGTCTCCTATGGCAGAAAAGACCAAAAGCTTCTGCCCGACATGAGACGGAGGTTTGAAAACAATGATTCATCTGCTGTATCTCTCC
>NW_015120988.1:0-1273 GCF_001443285.1 Poecilia latipinna
GCGAAGTAATGACTTTAAAGTCTGATGGAAACGCTCCAACGCTCCTTGACTTTCTGCATGGTAAGCCGTAGATCTGTTGTGTTTAACACGAAGCAGTTTTAGCACCTGACCAAAAAGACGTGAAGAGAAATTTGTGCCTTGGTCCGACTGAATAGTCTGAGGAATACCTAATACAGAGATGAACTGAGAAAGAGCACGCACCACATATTTTGCTGTTATTGTGCGTAACGGGTAAGCAGCCGGATATCGAGTACTTTGACACATAACCGTCAACAAATAGCAAGCCCCAAATCGCGACCTTGGCAAAGGACCTACACAATCAACAATTAGGTGCTCAAACGGTTCTGTTGCAACAGCGATAGGTAATAAAGGAGTGGGTTTCAAAGATTGGTTAGGCTTTGCAGTTAGCTGACAGACATAACATGTTCTAACATAGGAGGAAATATCAAACGAGGCCAAAAAAAATGTAAGGACTCGGTCATATGTTTTTAGCGTGCCCAGACTCATCATGTGCTACTTTCAACAGTGCCTCACGGTATTTAGAGGGAACTACCACTTGAAAAACAGCGTGCTCCACAGAACCAAAATGTGGCACCCATTTTCTCATTAGCACCGAGCCTCGAAGAAAATACGCACCTTCGTGATCTGAAACCGCATCCTCCGGACGAACCTGCTGAAATAGTTCTTTTAATGAGGAATCTGCACGTTGTTCAGTTATCAAATCAGTACGAGTGACGGGAAATGGGAAGTCAGCAAGAGGCAAAAAGAAATTGTGGTCTTTATTTTCATCTTGTGTTTTCTTCTCACTGTCCATCTGAGAGCGCAACATAGCTCGAGTCACAGCACAAGCTGTGAAAACGTTCGAAAATTCACGCTCACTCTCCTCTTGTCGACTCAACTTTTGTGACACCGGCTTACTACCACCTGAGACTGGGGGTAATTCATCTGTCCACATGCTGGAACCCTCTATATATCCTACGATGTGTTAGTCTCTTTTCCTTCTACATTTATAACGCTGATAATTATCCCTGTCGAGTCTAAAAATTCATTGATAAAATACATAGTGAAGGTTTTATTGTTGTTCAATAATTACCGGGCGTTGTGGGAGAAAGTAAGAAAAGAACGAGGTTTATTTGCGTGACGTCGCAGAAGCCATTCAAACTGACTAAAAGCGCTGACATGGCACGTTACCGCGTTCAGTGGGTGTCTCGACTTCTCTTCCTCTCTGGTGCTGGTTCTTCTATCAATCCTACATCGTGGCACTGCGCATGCT
>NW_015120989.1:0-1272 GCF_001443285.1 Poecilia latipinna
GACGGTGATGGATATGAGATCATCTGTCCAAGCAGTCAGTACGGAAGAAACAAGAAGTGAGATTTTTGAGATGCATGAAGGAAACAGGTGCAGAAGGTAGACAGAGAACTTCAGAAAGTACAGCTCCAAGGGAACAAGGAAGTTCATCTGAAGTTGAGGCCAACCAAAAGGCAGTTGATGTCAAGGAAAAACGTACGTGAGGAAAGTTGTGTGGCTGCTGACAAGAAATAAAAAGACACCAGACAGAAGGATCGGGGTTCTTTGTTCCGCAGCGTTCGAGTCGAGCAGATGGAGATGCAGAATCAACGGAGGGCTGCGTGATGATACCCCGGGACGACTACGCGCTGCACAAGAAAGGAACAAGATCCGTTTACCCACAACCCGGGATTCTGATTCGACTGCGGCCCCACACTCAACCCAAAAGATTCCAACGATGCTGCAGTGGACATGGGGAATGGACAAAGATGGCATATGGATAAAGAACTGAGTTCATTGAGGATTCTCACCAGTTCACCTTTGGATCCATTCTAAAAAGGATTCTGCCAAGACAAAGACAGGACTCCATCCATGGACGTTAAAGTTTTCTGCTGCCAAAGATCGTCTCTGCATCTGGGTTTGAGTAATACTGCCTCCCCAAAGCCTCTATTTAGATTAAGACACAGTGTAGGGTTAGAAGTAGGAGTAATTTCTAAAAAATTCTTAAAAGTATTAATTTCTTAAATTTTTATTGAAATGCTGTATGTCCTTTTCCCTTGCTAAAGCTTGCTAATAAAAATACTAAAGTCTAATTTGATGTTGTGGACAGTTAAATTAATTGAGTCAATGAGATTTAATTCTTCTGATTAATGTGAAATCAATGTTAATGGTCCTAGTAAATTAGGGTGGCTTCGTACGTTCTTTAGTTCAGATAAATAATGACCCTGGGACTTATTCCTAGTCGCTAAAATTATCTAAGCGGTAAGAAGTGCACGTTAATAATAGAGGAAGAGCTGCCGTGAACAGATGTGGTTTATGAGCTCGGACACTGGCGGGGCTACTCCGATGTCTGAATCATAGACTGAAGCGGGTCATAACGTCTGGATGAAGGTAGTTAGAGCTTAGACGAATCTTTCTCGCTCCCAGCTTAAACAAAAGTTCTCTACATTCTTATTTGCGGTAATACCCAGGAATTAGAGGCTTTTCGGACCCGTGAGATGGAGAGCTGGTCAGTAGTCAGTCCGCTGGAGTTTGGGAGGAGTTAGGGGCGTGGCTGAGTGCTGTGGATTAACAATA
>NW_015120990.1:0-1271 GCF_001443285.1 Poecilia latipinna
CCGATCTGCTACCGCGGTAAAGCTAGCCGGCTCTGACTCCAGCCGGCCCAGCACACAATATACAAGTGCGCGGTCGCTCAAGACATTATGGTACACCCATTTACGTGCTGCTTTCACAATAAAAGCGCACATCCGGTCCATGTTAGAGCTACTCAAATCCGGCCGCAGCATTTGCAAACAGAAAATAATATATGCTGAGAAACTAATACAAAACTAATACTATATATAGTCATTTTTATCTTTTCCCCCTAAGTTGCCGTGCACATTGCTGAGAAACTCTGTTTCCAAAGACTGCTACCACTTCTGGATGACAGAGGGACACCTCTAGAACAGAACCAGAAAGTGGCAACCAGATCTGATGTGTAATTTCAAAATAAAAGCCTATCAAAATAGTCATTTTTTATCTTTTCCCCCTAAGTTGCCGTGCACATTGCTGAGAAACTCTCTGTTTCCAAAGACTCCTACCACTTCTGGATGACAGAGGGACACCTCTAGAACAGAACCAGAAAGTGGCAACCAGATCTGATGTGTAATTTCAAAATAAAAGCCTATCAAAATAGTCATTTTTTCTATCTTTTCCCCCTAAGTTGCCGTGCACATTGCTGAGAAACTCTCTGTTTCCAAAGACTGCTACCACTTCTGGGTGACAGAGGGACACCTCTAGAACAGAACCAGAAAGTGGCAACTAGATCTGATGTATAATTTCAAAATAAAAGCCTATCAAAAAAGTAATTTCTATCTTTTTCCCCTAAGTTGCCGTGCCCATTGCTGAGAAACTCTCTGTTTCCAAAGACTGCTACCACTTCTGGGTGACAGAGGGACACCTCTAGAACAGAACCAGAAAGTGGCAACCAGATCTGATGTGTAATTTCAAAATAAAAGCCTATCAAAAAAGTCATTTTTTATCTTTTCCATCTAAGTTGCCGTGCACATTGCTGAAAAACTTTGTGTTTCCAGTGACTTCTCTCACTTCTGGGTGACAGATGGACACCTCTACAAGACAACCAGAAAATATCAAACACATATGATCTATAATTTCAAAATTAAATCCCTTTAAAATAATACGTTTTTACTTTTATATACAAAAATAAGTAGAAAATGTAAAGAGCTGCCTCACTCAATCATCTTATTTATATACAGATTTTTCTATAATCTCCTATACATGTACTACTTATATACAAACCAGATTTCAAAACAGGTGTGACACTAAACAATTTGTGAATAAAAACTGAATGCAATGATGTGGAGGTGGCAACATATAATATTTTATT
>NW_015120991.1:0-1270 GCF_001443285.1 Poecilia latipinna
CATGATTTATTTTGACATCTTTGCAAAAAAAAAAAACAATTACAGAGTTCAAACTTCCTTTTGTTTTCTCTGCTACCTCCTTGCACTGGTAAAAACCATAGGCCCCTAACCCAAATGCCTGCTGGTCCTTTACCAGGCCCCTACATTTATAGAAAGTGGACCAACCCGCATCACTTCCTGTTTACTTAAAAAATATCAATAGGAAAAATAATAAAATAAAAAATAAATGAAAACAATTATTAACTTACAAATAAGTTCTGTAAATAATACAAAAATATACATTTAAGAACAAACAAAATTCAAATGGATAAAGAATATAAAGAATAAATAGCTCCAACAGTAATACAATGAAAACACCGGTGTTCTGACTAGTTAGTTTTGGTCTGTGGGCTGCAAACATGGCGCCGAGCGACGTAAACGTCACACACTGTGACGTCAGCTCCAAAGCTCTTAAAACCACTGTTAGTGTTGCCATTTCAAATGAAGCTTACTGAAAGTTTCAAAATAAAAGCCTCATTAATCCCCTCCGGTTGGTGCATTAAGTTTAATAATCTTTCAACTTCGAGTGAGCATTTATTTGCATTTTCTCTCAAGTTACAAGCCAGTGCATTATTATTAGCATTTCACCTAAAATAAGCTTTTAGCCATTTTTTTTACTTATTAGCCATGTTTAGTACACTGAATGGAGTAAGTCAAGGATAGACAACATGCTACTGATACCATTCATGCTATTATTAGCGTTTTGGCTAATTTTACCATATGCAACATACTGAATGGTACAAGTACATCAGAACGCTGGGTCCAAACCGATGGGCACACTTTGGCAGGCCCCTTAAAATTTCTGCAGGACTTTTCTAGTTACAGAATGTTGTTTACAGCCTTGGATCCTAATATTATGTCTCAGAGATCTTGGGGAACGGATCAAAATCTTAGTCTCACAGAAGAGTAAAGGTTTTCGATTCTTATTAATCGGAAGAAAATATCCAGGGAACTAAAACCAAGACTGGTGCAATTTAAGATTCTACATAGAATATACTGGACTCCATAGACTATACAGGGTTGGCTTGTCAGAAACCCCAGTTTGTTGGAAATGTCAGAAGGATAACGGCACACTGGTACACATGTTATGGGGCTGTCCAAAAATCCAAGATTATCGGTCATCAGTTCACAAAATCTTAGAAAAAATAGTTGGCCAGGAAATACCCTTCTGCAGCAGAGTTTATATTCTCAGGGATCCTTCATTATTGGATCACTTATCTTCCTCTCTCTT
>NW_015120992.1:0-1270 GCF_001443285.1 Poecilia latipinna
AGGATGGGGGAACAAAATATTTTAAGCGCCTGATAAAATCTGTTCCCCCTACATAAAATGGACATGTACAGTGAATTATTTTCTTTGTTACCTAAAATGTGAATCATTAAATGAAGCTGTTTATTTCAGTTTGCAGAAAAAACTCCTAGCAAAAGTGGTTGTGGATTTTTCCAGTTTCCACTGCGGCGTCTACAGCATGAGGTTTACATTGCTGTGAGACTTATTCTGAACAGTGGTGATTATAACATTAATATTCTTATTTTGAGTGTTAATGAAATTTTTATCATGACTATAATTTGTATGTTTTGATAAAAAAAAAAAATATGTACTTAGCCAAAACTTAATACATCAACATGTGAAAACAGTTATTTAACAAAATTGTTTGTCTATAACTTAATAATTTCATTTCCTGTAGTTAATTAAAAGTAGATGCGGTTGAGGGTCAAGAAAACCCCCAACACCCTGCATATGTACACTTAATATGTACAATAATTGAAACTTCAATAAAGGTTAATTTCAGATGTTTTTTGGATCTGTGTCACATGAGACCTGCTTCAACTCCAAAACTCACACCTAGACTCTTCAAATCTACACTAAATTATTCTCAACTAATAGCAGAATATTTTAATCCATGTTTGGGATTTGTGAAACCTTTAAGTGATTTGTCAGACTTCAATAAAGATGAGATTACCATTCACACTTGTCCCATGCAGTCTTTTTCAAAATCAATTCTAATTCTTCTTCTTGAAGAGGAGAATAATCTAGTCCAGATTTTAAGTGTCACATTTTTAATTTTTTCTAATAATGTTCATATGCAGGATGTTGGGGGTTTTCTTGACCCTCAACTGCATCTACTTTTAATAACTACAGGAAATGAAATTATTGTACTTGTTAAGTTATTGACAAAAAAATTTGTTAAATAACTGTTTTCACATGTTGATGTATTAAGTTTTGGCTAAGTACATATTTTTTTTTTTTATCAAAACATACAAATTATAGTCATGATAAAAATTTTTCATTAACACTCAAAATAAGAATATTAATGTTATAATCACCACTTTTAAGAATAAGTCTCACAGCAATGTCCAACCTCATGCTGTAGACGCCGCAGTGGAAACAGGAAAATCCACAACCACTTTTGCAGGAGTTTTTTCTGCAAACTGAAATAAACAGCTTCATTTAATGATTCACATTTTAGGTAACAAAGAAAATAATTCACTGTACATGTCCATTTTATGTGGGGGGAACATATTATTTCAGGTGGCTGAAA
>NW_015120993.1:0-1270 GCF_001443285.1 Poecilia latipinna
GAGGGAAGTCAACCTTTTGCCTGGGTGTGTTTTAGCAGGGATGCATCTAAAAGTTGCAGTCTGAAGGACTGCAGCTGGGCACTCCTGATTTGTACCGTCAATGTGGCCCTTTGAGGGGGGCCAATATGCTGAAGTGGCCCTCGGTGAAATTGAGTTTGACACCCCTGCACTACACATTCACACAAGTACTTGAAAACTTGTTTGTGGCACAATTGACACAAACAGTTGTGTTTGTGATAAACTCACCCCTTTCTCATGCTGCCCTGAGTAGCTACCCATGTCCATCAGTTTTGTAGTACTCGAGATCGGTCTTGGTCTCGAGACCATTTTTTGATGGTCTCGGTCTAGTCTCGGACTCGGGCGCTGCGGACTCGGCATTTTATTTCAAGACCAGTAGAGACCGCAACTGTGAAAATATCACTAAATATGCAGCACACTATCCAGTTTATTGGTTAACATATTTGCTTTCAGTGGATGCAAAACGCACCGATTAAAATCCAACCAATGACGTGTTTCTGTTTCTCCCCCTCCCACTCCCCATCTTTCACTGGCACGCGGCGCTCCGAGATATGCGCAGTGGTTTCCTCTCAGCGGCAGAAGATGTCTGTCTAATCGTCAGTAATGGAATATCGCTGCATAAATCAGAAGAAATCCGATGGCCACAGCTAACTCAGCAGCGCTTCGCTTTCACAGACGATGGGGACAACGTCTAACTTTTTTCGTCACTTAGAAAAGTAGCTCAAAGAAGGTAAGCTCCGTTGACGTAATGTTAGCAAAGCTAGCTGTACAGAGACACATAAGCATTGTGATGAAAAAAAGTCACTCACTGCCTGAATTATTGTGCGGAGATGTTGACTGACTTGTCGCATGTATGGGACAACGGCGCTGTGTCCAAAAGTCTGCAATATAGTGATGTGACATTCAGGAACAGTCCGATTCTTCTGCTCGGCTCTTTACTTATTAGATAGGACTGGAGTGTCGCTGAGAGCCGTTGTTCTATCAGATAGCCGTTGTTCTATCAGATAGCCATACGCTGTCAGGATAGCATACAAGGAGTGAGTACCATGCCTGTGCATGCGCATTAAGAAGTCCGACAGTCAGAGGAGTTGTCAGTTCACCATACGCAACAAGTTATGACGAAAATAAGCAATTAAATTGTTTTCAATGATAACTATATAGATATACATGTGTTGTCATGGTTTCAAAGTGTATTTAAAGCAGGTCTGGCTGCAGCTGGAGTCAGCTACAACACACGCCCGTGTAAAACTCA
>NW_015120994.1:0-1268 GCF_001443285.1 Poecilia latipinna
CAACAGCATTACTCAACTCAGTCAGTTAGTTGGAGAAAAACTGTGCAAATTTCTTTGCGTTATGCTGGTTTGCTGCCATGAGTCTAGCAGCTCCTTAGCAGCTCTGCACAACAGCAGGTCTCCGTCGCTGCCATGTAAACCCAGCGTGAGCGTCTTAGTGGTCATGTTGCGTTTGAAGGCGGCTCGGAAAAACAGGTCACGGCATGTTAACAGCAGATTAAACAGTTTTAACTGCTGATAAAAGTGACAAAGGACACAGATATGGAAGAGTGGAAGTCCCTACTGTATCAAACTGATATAGGAATCACAGAGAGTTGACCACTCTAAGGTAAAAACAACAAAGAGCTTCCAGTCCAGGAGGGGGGTACGGCGGACTCTGTGGACGGGCAATGTCCCTCAATGCTACTGGGCCTGCGGTGGGGATGTACACCACTCTGATTGAGAGCAGGTTTACATGCGCCCAGCACAGCAGCTGTCAGGCGATGTTTAACAGCTGAGCAGACTACACGCCTCCCTGGCTTCCACCACTCTGTTGTCCGAGTGCATCAGAACATGTTGACCCTTCAGCAGAGGAGAAAGTGCTAAGTCACTTTCAGCACCGTGAGGAGCTCCAGCACGTTTATATGAAGAGTCATGTCGTCTGGCCACTGTGTTCCAACCACCTGAGACAGACACGTTCCTCCCCATCCCAACAGGGATGCGTCTGTGAACACCGATAGGTGTGGCGTAGGCCTGCTGAGGGGAACTCCCTCTGCCAGAATGCTGGGGCCTACCCATTGAGTCAGATCGCCTCCCACTGAAGGAGGAACAGAGATCATTGCGCACAGGATCTATGCGGAGGCGAGCGAACCATCTCTGAAGGCATCTCATGTGTAACAAACCCAGCGGAATCACCACGTGAGCTACTGACATCATCCCCAGCAGCCGCGTGGCTGACAGAGCTGCCACTACGCTGTGAGGCCTGACACAGCGGAGCTACGCTGACAGAGCATCATAAGTGAGTTCAGCTCCACTCCCAGATAAACGATCATCTGGGACGAAATAGCCAAACTCTTTTCCCAGTTGATGGAAAATCCCAGACTCACCAGATGTGTTGCCAGCTTCTGGGTCTGAATGGCGGCTTCCTCTCTGGACCGAGCAAGTAAAAGCAGGTCGTCCAGATAGAAGAGGACCCTCATCCCTGCCACGTACAGTGGCTGCAGCGCTGTTTCCACGAGAGAAACGATCATCTGGGACGAAATAGCCAAACCTCTTTTCCCAGTTGATGG
>NW_015120995.1:0-1268 GCF_001443285.1 Poecilia latipinna
GGACTGGAGTTTGACACCCCTGTCATTGTGAATGACAACCTGAGACCAACAGGTTAAACATGTCATTAATTTTACTCTCCCACAATGTAATCTACTTTAATATTCCAAAATAAACATAAAATATATTTATGAGAAAAACAAGCAGGTATTTTGCCTGAAAATAAATAATTTATTTAAGTCAATGTTTAAAAAAAACTACATAGTTTCAATTGAACCATAATATCAAAAGCCTAATTAAAGATCCACATCCGAGTGGAAAAAAGAGTTCTTTCTGCTCATCATCTGACCATCATTGATGAGATGACATTCATCAATTAATGTAGTTATCTGTTTATCCTTCCTCAGATTAAGAAGAAGCTGTGATCACCACCAGCCTCCCAGACGCCTCCAGGTCCCCTCAAGACTCCTCTCTCCAAGCTCCGCTCCACCACCAGTGACTGGGCCCGGGGGGAAGACCTACCTGAGCTTCGTTCGAGCCGATCATTCAAGCTCGCTGCGATTCTCAGCACGCACGTCTTCCGCCAGTGTCCGAGCGCCAAATTCTCGGTCCAATAAAATTGTCTAACTGCTGTTTCTCTCTCTGTGTGAGTCTCTACAGACTGAAATGATGTAGATCTACTAGACGAAAAAATGTACATGAATCAATTGATTCCTTAACTTTGATTAAATATAAAATCATCACAAATGTGTTTGTCGATCCACATTCAGATGATGGTTGAATCAACATTAGAGTCAGTTAATGAATCAACTGATATAGTGTCAGTTATGGTTGAAACGTTGATTCAACATGTAAGACACCAACCACTTTCAATACTGCTTCAATATCAGGTGTCATTGTGTCTAACGTTGTTTCAACATCGATTCACCCATATTTTGCTATCTGGGTCCGTTGCTCACACCTGCTATTAATATTCTTGTGGAGAAACCTTGTATAAACAAGGCGATTGGGCACACACACAGACATTTTCCCTAATTGTTACCATTACTACTCTATTCCTAACCCTGACCTTAACCAAAACTTAATTCACATTATACCTCTAAGTCTAACAAGTAGAGCACAGTAGAACTGCAAAAAACTGAGTACCAGAGAGAGGTACTTATTTTCCACAATGACCTCCCTTTGTTGGTAAGTGTAATGAAAGTAGTCCTCTATATTGTGTATGTACAAGTACGTACACAAACACATGCACACACGCTCAGACGTGCACACACACATACGTGTTTTCATGTAATATGAAGACATATGGCAAAAAATAGGACAAATGGGT
>NW_015120996.1:0-1267 GCF_001443285.1 Poecilia latipinna
AAATGAGCTTTATGTAGCACCGAGGCTTGAATACAATTTCTTAATATAGTATAGTTAATTATTTTTACGTCTTTCATACTCCTACTAATTGATATGCATTACTGGACTGGACAGCACCTATTGGTCGCTATGTGATTCATTGAGTCCAGAAAACCATTTTATCCCAACACAGGACAAGGAGAAATCTGTCACGAAAATATTAGTAGTGCCATCATTTGTTATTAGATATATCTATTAAATACGACTTAAAATAAAGATTAGAAAACTGATGTTTGATAAATTCTCCATGATACAAACACAAACAAACAGTTTAGTTTCTGTTAGTTCTGTCAAGATGCAAGAAGGGGTGAATTTCTATTTATATTGGTCAATCATTTTATTTTAAATATGCTGTAGGAGCCGTAGTTTGACGACTGTTATAAATATCACCACAGTTTGCGAACACAGGGGATTAGCTCAGTTTTTGTCGCTTGTTTTTAGGAATTGCAGCAGCTGCAGTGCGCCACAATAAAGCTGATAAACAGATGAAGAACCAAACTAGACAGAACCACTTCTGATTGTTTGCAAACCAAAACATCCAATAAAAGTTCCACCAAGCCACTACTAAGGCACTAGGGTCATGTTTCTTGACCTGGGCAAAACAAGGTTCAATGTCCAAACTTATTGATTGATATTGATGATTTATTTTCCTCTTTCACCAAACAATTACAGAGATCAAACTTTCATTTGTTCTCATGCTACCACTCTTGCTCTGGTAAAAACCATCGGCTCCAAACCCAAATGCCTGCTGGTCCTTCACCAGGCCCCTACGCTTATAGAAAGTGGACTGACCCACATTACTTCCTGTCTAAATTTAGAAAATAAGAAAAATAATGAAACAAAAAATAAATAAAATCAACAATTATCAACCTACAAATAAACTCTGTAAATAATACAAAAAATAGAAATTTAAGAATAAAGTAAAAAAATTCAAATGGATAAAGAAATAAAGGAAAAATAGCTCCAACAACTTCTATTCTGCCTTTTCTTGCTCTGTATGTCGGCATTACACACGACCCGTTGTTATGGCAGACCGACAGACATGAGGCATTTTAAAGCTCATGTAGGTAAAGGAAAACTTGCCACTAAAAATGAATGCAATCACTGCAAGTTGGTTGAAGATCCTGTGCTGGCTCAAAGAACAGCACAAAATATCAGGGACTTTGTGAGAAACCGTGGAATAACTGCTAAAAGGCAGGCACAAAAGAAAAAGCTCTAGATTTTATGT
>NW_015120997.1:0-1266 GCF_001443285.1 Poecilia latipinna
TGGTCGCTTTGTCCTCGGGAGCGGCTTCGGTGGAGCCGTTTTGGTTCCAGCTGCTTGTTGATTTTTCTTTGGTGGAGTTGAAGGTGGGTTTCGGCTCAGAGTCGGCCACGCTGATTCGTCCAGGTGAGGGGTTCTCCCTGTTAGTCGCCTCATGGGATCCGCAGTGTGAGACTTTTGTTTCGGCTTGGCACCATGAGCGATCCAGGGTGAGCTGCTTGGTGCGGGGCGTACGGCCTTTCCGTTGATTTGAGTTGTTTCATTTCCACAGGTAGCATTCATCTCAAAGTTCACCTCCAGCCATTGAATCTTCATTTCTGTAGACTGAAGTCGTTGTATAATACTGCTAATGTCCCCGGGGTCGACCGGAGGCATTTTGCCCCAGTTCAACTTGGAGGTGAAGAAAAGTAAGGTGAAAATAAAAGAAAATCCCCCAGTTCTTAGGTTTGAAGTAATCCAGTTATGATGTTGGTAATGTAAATATAACTATAAAAAGTGTGACTTTAAAAATAACTCTCAGGCAAAGTTATCAGTAAGGATGAGAGAGTAACTAACTGCTTTCAGAGGATGAGATGGATGGATATTAAGTAGTAGCATCACTGCAAAGTGATTTTCCAAACTGTTCATCAAGCTGGTTGCTGTATTACAATATCATCGTACTGCCCTACTCAGATTATCTTTAGGAGTGCACCGATTGCAGTTTTCTGACCGAACACCAATGATCAATCTTTTAAAAAGCTTGACTTGCCGATTCCGATTTTGGCCAATACCATTTTTTTTTTTTTTGTTGTCTGAAATTTTGTTCAAAATACCAATAAAGTTGCTGAACTGGCAACAGTGAGATCACTATGGTTAACTATAAATGTGCAAACATGACCTGGCTCGCTGATCTATCAGTCAAACCTTTTTCACAGAAGAACAAAAGAGGACAATGTCTGATTTTTAGACCTTTGCCGAGGTAGATAAGATCGGTTTCACATGTAAAAATCGGCCGATCACCGACCTCCCAAAATTAAGGAATTGGCACCAATAAATCAGCTGGCAGATAAATCTCTTATCTTTTTCAAAAAAAATTTCTTGTAATTTCTGGAGGTTTATGAAATCTACCTGATACTTTCATGACGTATCATACAAGTTCAATACGTCTCAGCTTTGCCTATCCTACTGCTTATAAAACCTTTTGTTCACGTAATACACAAATACAGAGTTTATTATTATTGTTATTATTTATTATTATTATTATTATTATTATTATTATTATTATTATTA
>NW_015120998.1:0-1265 GCF_001443285.1 Poecilia latipinna
TTTTTCTTAGGGGTTGCGTTCCGAAAATAACCCATGATAGGCGAAATTCATGAAGTAGTTATAGAGGAATTTAAAGGTGCTATACTCATGAAATGAGTTCCTTTCTGACTTCTAGGTCAGATTAACCCAGTACATTTGACACAGTACATTTCTTTTCAGTCAAAACATATCTTAATGTGAATCAACCAGCAACATGCCTTTTAACTATTAGTAGAATTATATTCCTCTACATAATTACCTTCATTTTTACAGTTATTACACAGCATAAATAAATACTCTACATTGAAACCAAAGAACAAAACCTGTTTTCAGGTCAGCGGATGTGCGTGTGCATCAATCGGGCCTTAATGTGATCCGCAGTCATGTCATTAAAGCGTCTCCTCCAACCTGCCCCGCGAGATTCACAGCTGTATCTACAGCAGAGCGATGGATCTCATCAAACGAGCCTCCGGTCGGGTTTTGCGCTGCCTCTGGCCACAGTTTTTTTTTTTTTTCAGGAGACATCGAAAGTTTCAGTTTCCATCTCCTGAGTGGCCAATCTGTATTAAACACCGTAACGTTATTGGCACTCAGGTAGCGCGGAGACTGTTTTTACCAATCATATGGTAATTTAGGACGAAGAACACTGTGGAAAAAAAAAAAACTGCACAAAAAAATCTGCGAAGCAGCGATACCGTGAAAAGTGAACCGCATTACAGCGAGGGTTCACTGTATATGAAATAATTTATAAAAAGCAACTGAGTAATTTGTAGAATCTGAGTTTATCTAGGTGCATCTGAGACTTCAGGTCTCATGCCTCATAATGCCTCAGCATTGAAAAGGTGGGTTTATTTAAATAAGACAGCTTAGTTAAACAAATGCGACACTTAACCTGCAGAACATAATATGAAAGTAAAGTAAAAGTCAGTTTCAGCTGAATTTGGGTTCAGATAGATCAAGTAGAAACTGACAAGAACCGGATGAAACGACAAAAATGAAAACAAATTTATTTTCCAGTATAAGATCAAAATGGTCCCACACTGTGGAAACCTTTCCTTTGAAGCTGCTCCATAGTTGACGCTGTAAAAGATCAAGAATTTGTTTGGCTAATGCTTTTGACAGATTCGCTTCCTTATAAACACAGTTTGGCATCCGGGGTCATTTCGAAACAGTTCCTGTATTGGTCACGTGACTTGCTGAAACCAATACGCGCACCGACACGAGTGTTGGTCTGTGGGGCTTGATACATGCGCCGACGCGTCGGTGTTGCTGGACCCATCACTACA
>NW_015120999.1:0-1265 GCF_001443285.1 Poecilia latipinna
CATGTTATTGGACGTACGGAAATTTCGTGCAAGCATAAGACGCTGGAGGGCAAAAAGACTAATCATTTACATGTCATCCATAGCCGCGTTAACTCAGTGAAACTTAGAAATGTAGGTATTGATTTCGTGCTATGATCCACAGCAAAGGGAAAGAGGTATTATCCACGCTGCACGCAGATTCGTTGCCATAGCAACTGACAACAATGCCACTTCATGTTTTAGGATTTAACACCAAAAAACATTCAAGAATTTTACACACAGAACAGAACATCCAGTCTGTTGTTGTATGTTTTAGGCTTAATGTTTAATTAATAAATAATTGCTGTGGTAGATTAGCTACCGCTTCTACTTTACAGAATTATTTAGACATACAAACTGTAGCCCACAAAACGCACATTTCATTAAAAAAAAAACTAAACAAAAACATCTTATTGCTGTCTTACCTTTACTTATCAATGAAATCCATGCACCGCTAATTCTGCACAGAAATATCCGTTCATCCAAAGCCAAGTCTATTCTCGGCATGTCTTTTCTACTCGAGAATCATCAAACTGTCTCGAAGCTAAACTTCCAGCTCCGGTGTTGGTCTTCCTTTAGTTATTATCTCCTGCTTCAATTGAAAATCCACTTTAGAAAATTGTTAAAGTGTAGAAATGTAGTCTTTCATGTTGACGTCGGAAGAGAGGAAAAAATAAATATATCGCTGTACTTTACTTATTTACTGTATGGCTAGCTCCATGGCTAGCACATTGTGTCTTACTCTACAGTTGTGCAGTCACAATATCTGGGATCATGAGCGCCCCCATCGATGAGGCAAGAGAACTGCCTGCCTCACTTCGAGTCTGTTCTCTGCCGTTTCTGTTTGCTCCTCCCCACACAAAACACATTATACACACAGTTGGTGACAAAAAACACTGTACATTATATACATAAGCGAAATTATGGAAAATCAGTCCATATATTAAATGTTTTTTAGCCATTTTATTGCTGGCGTACAGACAGGACGAACATGCTTCCATAGAATGGCAGCCAGTGCAGTTAGCGAGAGGTTGCACAATCCCAGGTGAGGCTCAGCTCGCTGCTGCCTCACCGGCTTCGCTTCTGAGCATTTGAATGGGAAAATGCGAAAATCCAGCGATTTTCAAGAAAAAATCAGAAGTAGTTAAGCTAAGTAAAAAATAGGTACTTTATAGTACAAACCGGGTGATAAATAGCAATATACCGTAAATGATTTTATTATTATAGGCCTATATTGTTTTTCCATG
>NW_015121000.1:0-1265 GCF_001443285.1 Poecilia latipinna
TATGTTAAAAATAACTCCTTTTTTTTCATGTATTAAATAAATTTTTTAAAAAACCCCAAAATTTTTAAAAAAAAAAAAAAAAAAAAAAAAAAAAAGCACTTGGGGACATTTTGCTTGGGCTGAAGATGATGAAAAAGGAGATGGGGAGCTGCAGCCATTAGAGGAAGCATTTCATCCTTAGAAACAAGAAGGTGAAGGCCTCATTAAGCAGGGATTACTGTGTTTATGGAAATAGTGGAAGGAAGCCACACAAGAAGCTTTCAAACTGCTGCTTTACATTTAAGAAACAGATTTTTTTTTAAGTATTAAAGTGATAGTTGTCAGATGTTTTCTTTTAAATTATTGATGTTTTTTATTCAGCAGAAGAAGCTACTTATTAAAAATATGTATTTTTAAGTTCATTAAGGCAAACTAGAAATGAATAGCAATCCTTTATTCTAGATAACATCCAAATGAGAGATTTTTTATAACATGTCTTTATTTAATTAAGTTCACACTTCTCTTTAGGCTTATCTCCAGACTCCCATGGTGAAGAAACAGAACTGTTTAGATTTTTTAAAGCCCTAATGGATGTGGATTATTAATAATAAAGTACGCAAAAAGTTGTGTGATTCTAGGAAGAAAAAAAAAACCCAGGATGTCTCTAAAAACAATGTGGAAAATGTTCAGCCTTTTGTCATTATCAGCCTTTTCAAAAAGAAGAAGCTACACGCATTTGGCTGCTGCATGCCCATTTGAAGCAAATGAAGTCATTTTCAGTGAAACAATGTGGGGTAACCTTTATGCTTGGCTTATTAGCTCCTGTGGAGTATCTGGGCCTGGAGGGCGTGAGATAATTTTAGCCTGTTACCAGCAAAATAGGTTACAACCTTCAGTGATGCTGCTTCTGTCAAAAAGTAGGACTCAAGCACCGCCACACTTACATGGAAAGTGCACTTTCCTCAGGATCACAAGGAGGCTTCCTGTGAAACGAGCAGAACATGTAAAATATGATACAAACCTGCCCTGCTACTTGCACTGTCATTGGAACCTCCAGGACGCCCGTGTCACTGTCAAAATACTTCTGAGCGTCTTTGGGCAGCGATTGTCTAAGGAGAAGTCAGAGAAAGGGAAAAAAAAAAACAGTGTGAGAACAGAGTCGTTTATATAAAGCAACGCTTTTTATAGTCAAGAGCGAAGCAGTGCAAGAATCTAAAAAAAAAAAAAAAAAAAAGTATAGAAAAATATTAGGGCAAAAGAAGATTTTACCAAAATAGTTTTTTTTT
>NW_015121001.1:0-1263 GCF_001443285.1 Poecilia latipinna
TCTCCAACTATTTCCAGTACTGAAACTTCTTTTTCAATGTTGTCACCAGAAATGGTTTCATTACTGACAACTTTCAGTTCAGATGCATCTCTCGTTGCTGCCTTTCTCTTGATCTTGCGCTTAGATTTCTTTGATCGCTTCTTCTCAACCTGGTCGTCTCCATTTTGTTGCGCTGTGGAGACCGTTTCTTCTTCTGTCACCTGCAGTACTTCACCGATGGCTGTTTCATTCGTGTTTATCTCATTTTTTATGGTCTCTGCCTGGTCTCCAACCATTTCCGGTACTGAAACTTCTGTTTCGATGTTGTCACCAGAAATGTTTTCATTACTGACAGCTTTCAGTTCAGATGCATCTCTCGTTGCTGACTCTCTCCTGGTCTCATCTGTAGAACTCTTGAATACTTTGTTCTGCCGATCCTTATGTCCGTTCATTTTGGTTTGGAGCAATAAAAACAGCTCAGTTTGGGTTGTGATGGTTTTATAAACTGGTTCCAAGTGAAATCTGTTCTCCAGCACATCCATGTCCGTTTGCGTTGATATTGTTTGACGGACTGGTTTCAAGTGACATCTGGTCTCAGGCACATCCATCTCCGTTTGGACTGATGCACATTGGTAAACTGGTGAGGTGTCTTGTGATTCACTCTGAGTCTGAACAGAAACCATAGTCTTCTTCCTCTGTCTTGTCTCTGAGAGTAATTTCCTCGTCAGATCTTTTTGCTGTTTAAGTTTAGCGTTTAATTTCTGATTTACATCAAACATGTCATCGAGCTGTTTCATTAAGTATTTTTGTACTTCCATATGTTCCAATTCAGACTCCTTACATTTGGCTTCACAGAAAAATGTTGCTTGACTTGTCTTTTCTGGAGAGTGGGGCAAATTCTGAATTTCAATTAAACTCTCTTCTTGAACATTTTCTTCTGTTTTATCAACAGGAACCTCAGTTAAGTTTCCAGTTTGGATGTTGTCCATGGGTTTTCCCAGAGATGGATGTTTCTCCCCTTTTTGATCCAGTGTCTCCTGCGGTTTCAAGATGGATTCCTCTTTGGTGACCAGCTGTGTTGCAGTGTTCTTAGAATAACTGTCCTTTTCCAAGGAAGCTACCTCGTCACGTTCTTCAGCCGGCATTGAAAGATTTTTGGTTTCAGTGTTCTCAGCAAAAAAACTCACATCTATGCAAGGTTCTGAATTGGGGAGCATTTTCCACAACGTCTTTTTTCCGCTGATGGAAAAAGCTCCCTGATAATTTTGCTTTTCCGGCAGAGGA
>NW_015121002.1:0-1263 GCF_001443285.1 Poecilia latipinna
TTCCACCATTGTTGCGCAGAAAGATAGTGCAGCAATACCAGAATGGTGTTACCCAGCGTAAAATAGCAAAGACTTTTAAGTTATCATCATCAGCCATCCATAACATCATCAAAAGATTCAGAGAATTTGGAACAATCGCTGTGCGTAAGGGTCAAGGCCGTAAAACTCTACTGGATGCTCGTGATCTCCGGGCCCTTAAACGTCACTGCACCTCAAACAGGAATGCCACTGTCAAGGAAATGACAGCATGGGCTCAGGAATACTTCCAGAAAGCATCGTCAGTGAACACAATCCACCGTGCCATCCGCTACTCTACCTACAGTGCAAAGAGGAAGCCACTCCACAACCTCCACAAGCTCAGCCGTTTGCACTGGGCCAGGAGTCATTTAAAATGGAGTGAGGCAAAATGGACGACTGTTCTGTGGTCAGATGAGTCACGATTTGAAGTTCTTTATGGAACACTGGGACGCCATGTCATCCGGACCAGAGAGGACAAGGATAACCCAAGCTGTTATCAACGCTCCGTTCAGAGGCCTGCATCACTGATGGTATGGGGTTGCATGAGTGCTGCTGGCCTGGGCAGCTTGCATGTCTGGAAAGGCCCCATTAATGCAGAGAACTATGTTCAGGTTCTAGAACAACATATGCTCCCATCTAGACGTTATCTCTTTCAGGAAAGACCCTGCATTTTTCAACAACATAATGCCAGACCACATTCTGCAGCAATCACATCATGGTAGGAGAAGGATCCGGGTACTGAAAAGGCCAGCCTGCAGTCCAGATCTTTACCTATAGAGATAATTTGGCGGCGCATCATAAAGAGGAAGGTGCGACAAAAAAGGCCCAAGACGATTGAACAGTTAGAGGCCTGTATCAGACATGAATGGGAGAGCATTCCTATTTCTAAACTTGAGAAACTGGTCTCCTCTGTCCCCAGACGTCTGAGTGTTGTAAGAAGAAGGGGAGATGCCACACAGTGGTAAAAATGGCCGTGTCCCAACTTTTTTGGGATTTGTTGACATCATGAAATTTTGAAACAACATATTTTTCCCTTAAAATGATACATTCTCTGTTAAAACTTTTGATCTGTGATTTGTGTTCTATTGTGAATAAAATATTAGATGTGGGCACCTTCACATCATTGCATTCAGTTTTTATTTACAATTTGTTTAGTGTCCCAACTTTTTTGGAATCTGGTTTGTATAACAACAGTTTAATAACAGTTATGTCAATAAAAACAGCCTAAGTAAAGTTATTTAAATA
>NW_015121003.1:0-1262 GCF_001443285.1 Poecilia latipinna
TTCTACAGGTCGCCTCCCCTGAGGCCTCACTGCCCCCTGCTGGTGGTGGTGAGGAACAGCAAGGAGACGCTCTGATGGAAATTATTTATTGATTGACAGCAAAACCAAGCAGAACAGACTCACTTCCTGTCCCCAGACTGGTTCTGGTGGTCCAGGCTGCTGGCCAGGTGAACACCAGTTGCTCCACACCTGTCCAGGTAATGTAGCTCCACACACTCACAGCGGTTTGTAAATTATTCTGTTGCTCTTTGATGACACGGTAGATTCTCTTATTAATTTATGTGGTGACATAATCACCTGAGAGCGCGTCATCACAGGAGATCTGAGTACAGATGGAGCGGCCCGGCGCGGCCCCTCTGGCCCCGCCCACAGAGGCCCCGCCCCCTCGGGCTCCACCCGGACCGTGTTGCGGCCGTACAGCCTCCTCTCGTACTGCAGCAGCTGCTCCCAGAAGCCGGCGTTGATGCGGATGCAGGGCCGGCTCTCCAGGACGCGGCGGTGAGCCTGGCGCAGCGTGGCGCCGCGGAACCTCATCAGGTACGCCATGACCAGCGCCGGCGAGCGGCTCCTCCCCGCTGCGCAATGCACCAGCGTGCCTCCGGCGCGGTTGCCATGGATACGCTCGGCCACGCGGTCGAAGTGCAGGCCGAGGGGTTCGCAGGGCAGGTCGCAGACGGGGACGCGCAGACACTCCACGCCCGGGTGGGAAGGGAGGGCGTGGCTCAGCGTGGCGTTCACTATCAGCGTGATGCCTTTCTGTGACATCAGGGCGCCGTTCAGGGGCGCGTCGGCCCCGCTCAGGAACAGGGAGGGCGTGACCTGGGAGAGCGCCATCAGGAGCGCCTGGCAGGGCGCAACAGTCACCAACAGGTGAGTTCCAGGTGAGCTGAGGGAGGAAACCAGAAATCAGAAGTTAGAGCTCCTTTGTTCCAGCAGCTCAGATTAAACTGCCGATAGCTTTACTGTCACTAATCTGGTTTTAATGCACGAAAACAGGCGATGACCCTTTAACAGGAAGTGACGCCACTGTGTGAGGAAAATAATATTCATAACATCCCAACCTTCACGTTTGCCCTCTGGTTTTTATTCCAACCTACGTCTAAAGCGGGTTCTGGGATTCAGAGGCTCCGACAGAAACATGAAGTCCAGGTTTACCTGCCGCTGCGCCCCGAACCGGAACTGAGAATGAGACCCAGTCACCCTACATGGTTCTGGCTGACCCGGCCGGCGGCCAATCAGCCGCCAGGGTTAATAATAACTCA
>NW_015121004.1:0-1262 GCF_001443285.1 Poecilia latipinna
AGAAGAAAGCTGAAAAAATGGACAGGGTAAAATGCACGTCAAATACATTAAATCTTCACCATCAGGGGAAATAATTAATTAAAGGCCATTATAGCTCTGCAGTTTGCCAGTCAATGTACTTTAACCCTCCTGTCCCCCACACACACCCCTATTCTCCCCACACACAGTCTTTCTCTTCCCTTCCCTCTGCAAGCAGTTGATTAGCCATCAATTGCCATCTTGTCTGCTACCATTAATGCACGCCCACAAAAGGATGGCACATCACATTATCACCTCACTTCCTTTCAAATTAGAGCTGAGCGATGCCTCAGCTCAGCATGTGACTTGTTAACGCTATCAGCTATTTGGAGGTATTGTTCCCTAATACGCAGTGTCTAAAGATTTCATCAGGCATTTGATGACAGAAATAAACCACTGCCCACAGGGAAATTGGACTGATTAATGGACTTATGTGTTGGAGGGGAGTCGATACAGCAGCAGACGCTCACATCGGGATGAGCAAAAATGTCTGACTTGGGCTATGTAGTTGCATCCAAGTCCCAGCCATAGTCAGCCTCATGCTCATCTTGAGTGTTGCTTGTGTTATGTGCATCCACTGGAAAAGCCAGGGTCTTAAACCTGTGCTGCCAGCTGTGTTGGCTACATGCTGCCTGTCCCCATTAGAAATGCTCATATGGGTCCAGATTATTTTATGTCATCCATTTCACACAAAAAGTCTTTCCATGAATACCACAAGCAGCACTGAAACCCCATTTCTTTGGCTTTTGTGCTATTATTGTGAGATGGTTTTGTGCCCTCACTCAGACCAGCCCCCTCCCCCCCAACACTGTTAAGTGCTCTCTTATTCCGCATAATGCACCTCTAACCCGCCATGGAACCCACAGACAACCCCCTTCCATCGTTCTTGGCTTTGCCCTACACCCTTTTCGCCTGAATTGTTTCCAGATTTTAAAGAGGATGCAGATAGAGTCACCCTTTAACAATCAGTAATACAGTTGGAGGGAAGAATCAGTAGTTCTTACTTTCTTCAAGGATTCTCTAAAATACCTTGAGTATAAAAATCCACTTTGATCATAAATACTTGAATTGCTTTGAGAAGCATTCAGTTTAAACTAAATATAAAAAATTGCTTCACTGCTTCAGCGCTAACTACTGGCAGAATCAGTCAAATGCATGTGTTCACCTTTTCTGTTTACAGAACAGCATTTCAAAAGGATGACCTTGGCCTACATGCAGGGGGCGGTAAAGGGGTGAAAAGTGAT